>NC_091827.1:65389570-65689570 GCF_038994185.2 Dermacentor albipictus
GGGCGGAATCTCTCCTCGAGCCGGCAAGTCAGCCAGCCGTCGCGGAGGGGGAAAAATTACGCAGAAGTGCTGAGCGCTCCGTGGGAAGGCAGAAGGCAACGTCCGAATGCGGTTATTAAGACGAGAAAAGATTTTTCTTTTTTTATTATTATTGCGCAGAACGTGGAAGGAAGGAAGGAAGGAAGAAGGCGACAGGGCAGAGGTGTACACATTTTGAGAGCAACTATACTACCAAGTTTATTGTTCAGATGGCGCGAATACAAGTACAAACGGAGGGGGAGGGGGAGGAAATAAAGGGGAGACGAAGGGGGTGAAAAAAAAATGGTGAAATTTCCTAATCGAATACGAATTTTAGGAATAGAATAACCTCCGACTATCGAATATTTTTTCACTGCGAAATAGAGTGAAATGCAAAGTTAGAAGTCTGTTTGTTAAAAGAAAAGAAAGAACCTGTCAGGCTTACTTAGATTATTTGATAGACGCATGCCAGGCCCTCCGCAACGGGATGTATACAGTGTCAAGTGAAGAGCCTGTACAAAATAATGTTTTCTTTTGTTATCTGGCGCATAATGATGCAGTGCAAGTAATTAAACATGAGAACCGCACGACACCGGACTCGTGTAGCTAGCAGTGTTCGTTGAAGGAGCGAATGCCGCAACAACGGAAGTTGCTCGAAAGAAACGCAAACGCTGCGAAATTTCTACAGTCAACTGCTTCGTCCAAACCGCATGGAAACGAACTGCCACGCTGCACGATGGCGAGGAATTCGCGCTGAATCGCTGGAAATTATTCAGCAGGAGTCGGCCACTCCGAGCGCTTGCTTTAGAGACTGCTGTCTCCGAGCTGCAGCTCCCCTGTTGCAAAATATCGTCCCGGATGTATAGTCGCCCGCTATATAGCATCCGTCTTTCCATCCCTGTAGACTCCAACGAGCCTTATATATCCTTTACATTCGAACGGGAACGAATATTCGACAAGACGGAACTGCACGAATCCAACCCGAACTGAACAGCAACGACTATTCGAATCGTATTCGAAATTTCGGTTATTTTCATGCCCCTAAAGGTAGAAAAAGATACTATAGGTGGATCACAAGCACGACGACGCGCATCACTGTAAAATAATTTACACACTTAAAAGTGAATAAGGGTCTAAATGAGTGTGAGGGTGTGAGTTGCACATTTACACCCTTCATCATCATCATCATCATCACAATAATCATCATCATCCTAGTTACGCCCACTGCAGGGCAAAGCTCTCTCCAATATTTCTCCAACTACCCCGGCCATGTACTAATCGTGGCCATGTTGTCCCTGCAAACGTCTTAACGTCATCCGCCCACCTAACTTTCTGCCACCCCCTTATCCACTCTTCATGGAGTGTCTAATAAGGGTGTAAATTAGACATTTACACCCTTATTCACTTTCGAGGGTGTAACTGGGCGTGAGGGTGTGCGTCATAAACAGATTCACACCCTCGTTCACTCTTTAAGGGCGTAAGTTAGTCTACGGCGACCTGCTCCACACTCATTTCACGGATGTGAGACGGGGAGGGGGGGGGGGGGAGAGCGCCAGTGAGTGACGTAAAAGTTGCGCGCGTGGACGTGAGTATACAATGAACAGGAGTGAGCGTCGGTATAGTGCGAACGGCAAGCCAGCGCTATACGAACGCGAGTGAAGTGTTGAGTGCATACGCGAGTATACGGGGAAAGGCGCAGCGCGACGGGAGGACCGAGACGGGTTATGTAAGGATGGCGGGCAAGCCAGAACAAGCGCGCCCGTTGCACGAGTGCGCAAGATATACGTCCTAGCCGAGAACCAGGACAGGGCAGCGGCGTGATTTCGGTCGCCGAAAGAAGAGGAGGCCGCGGTATATAATGGAACCCGCAGCTACGGGAACGGGAAGGTTCCGTTTTTCGGGCTTATAGGTACTAACGCGGAGCGAGTCTCACGATCAAGCATGCGCATATTTTGCGTTCTCTCTCTCTCTCTCTCTCTCGTTTTTTTCTTTGCGAGAAAACGTTAAGCCGCAGACTCTCACGGGACAAGCACATGTAGACCTTTTTTTTTCTTTCTTTTCGTCGAGCTCAATGTCGAAACGCTCCCGGGAACAGGATGTGCGTCGCTCTCCGAAAGTATGTAGTACCTGCACGCGTTTCCTGAGTATATGCATAATCGCGTCGCGTGCACGTGTACGCTGCCTCCACGACGGTACACGCGTTAGCTCTTTCCCGCACGCCTGCCTGCCAAGTTTGCCCGGTAGACAGAGATATAGTTTGCGCATAAGCGAACGTTTCCTAGTTTGCGTGAGGCCGATTAAAAGATATCATCCTTGCTTCCCGTATAACTGTCTATACTACTAATTTGCTATCGCAATCGATGCTTCGCCTTAATTTTGAACGAAACTAGGACTTTCTTTCCAACATCGACGGACCAACCAGCGCAGAAGTTGCAGCAGCCCCCACTGTTGCCAGAGTGAATCCGGGACACGCTGAATGTGGCACGTACTATACACGCCCGCCCAACCGCAATACCGCATTCGTAATAGCCCTCCTCAAATAAAAAGAAGAAGAAAAAACACTGCCGAAAGACAGAAATCGGACGGGTCGCAGGTCAAACGAAGAAGCGAATTAAGCAGCGCGACGAAAAAATAAAAAAAGGTTCTACAAATCCGGGGTTGACGTGTTTTTTTTTTTTAAGGATGCGCGTGCTGACTGCAGCGAGAGCACACACAAAGTATACTTGCATCTCGCACGCGCACCAGACGTAAAAAGGAAAAAAAAAAGAAGAAAACGATATAAGCGAAAAGGTGCAGGGCATGCATATGCGAATTAATTATCGTGACCACGTGAACGCCACGAAAGCGAATGAAAAATGGGGAAAGGAAAGGCGGCGCGCAATGACACACCTCCTTTTCTCGAACTTAATATTAAGCGCTCCCAAATCCGCGCTCTTCGGAATCGCTCTTCGGAAAGCAAGCGCACGCTGCCGTTATCGAACGTCGGCGTTACATGCGTGGACGCTCGCGCGCTGATGTCGCGCCTTACTGAGAGAGAGAGAGAGAGAGAGAGAGAGAGAGAGAGAGAGGCAGGGAGGTTAACCAGAGGGGAAGATCCGGTCTGCTACCCTACGCTGGGGAGAGGGGAGGGGGAGGTAAAGTGATAACAAAGTAGAGAGAAGTATGAGAGAAGTATGCATGGCAAGAAATAAACCTCGGAGCTAGACTTTTTATGCCTACAGTGTTTGGTACCTATACTACCTATACCCTCATTGGGAAACTTCTTCCAATCAATCAATCAATCAATCAATCAACCAACCAAACGCATCCGTCCACCGAAATAAATATATATGCGCACATTCGCACTTATATGTAACCAGACACACCCTCGAGCAAAAGCATGCGCACCAGTGATGTCGCTATAAAGCCCATTTTCTTCTTCGGCTGCATAAATGTATAAATTTATAGATTGAAGACTGCAAGTTGACATTACGAACATTCCAGTGCACTCTTCGATCTGAGTTTGTGCGCCTGAACAAACCCAGCTATTTTTTTTTTTTGCAGAACCGTATGTACCTTCTGCACACGGGTGCACACTGATTGTGCCACATGTGCGAAAATTGTAGGAGCAAAAAAGCGCGCAACCAGAAGTATATTCTAGGGTACAGATGAAGGTTGACTCCATAGCCATATTTGAACGTGAAGGAAAAAAAAAAAAGATTGTGCAGAAGCCATCAACGATGTTTGCCAATGTAAGCGAACAGACAAATCACCGCTTCAAGAAAAACATTCGCTTTATTAAAGGAATGACGTGATCGACGGTGTTTATTTGTTACAGCGAAAATGTTGAGGTAGCGTTTGCTGTTTCATTGCGTAATTCCGTAAAGAAAAGAGCCGTTAACCAGCACATCCGTATATCGACAGCATAGGCGTATACAGACAGCGCGCGTGTCTCAAGGTGCGCTGTTACATAGTTGGCATTTTTAACGCGACAGCGTAAAGGGCCCCGTGTCGCAGAAAATCCGATGTCATTGCCGGCGTCGGCGGAGTCGACCGTGCGCGAAAACTTCCGTGTATATCTTTAGGCATACGAATGTGCCACGCCTTGCTACATGACATGCCGTATATGCGAGTTATATTGTCATGCCATTCCGCCACCAAGGTTGCTCAGATTTTGTCTCACATTCTTGACAAATTTATTCCTCGGAATTTCGAGAACGACAACCCACAAACGAATGCCACGAAACAAAACACCGACAGCGCATGTCATTTATGTCAAACCTTCTCAGACTTAAACAGTAAACGAGCAAAGCAATAACAGAAACCTGAAAATGATTTATGTGGCATCACATGATGATGTATGTGGCAGACCATGTGGCAGGAATTTTCTGATGAACTTTCGCTAACAATTGTATTAAACAGACTAGAGTATTGTGTTCTTTCTATGAGTATTTTGTTCTTTTTACTTTCCAATAGTGATTGATGACTGCTACTTTTCCAACACATTGACAACTGTATATGATGAAATAGAGGGATGTGATGTACATTTATTTTGCTGCTGTAATATGTCTTTGCTTAAACTATATGGCTCGTGCAGGAACAAATACAAGAAATTAGACGACCGATGGAGGAACAAGGTGAGGACATGGAAGGGAGGAGGGATCGAAAATGTGTCCTTGTGTTGTGCCTCGTTGAAGGCAAATACACAGCGGTGCGCATAAAAGCATCGGTGCTTCCGCGGACTACAGGCTACTCTTTGTGGCGCATACAATAAATTTAATTTTGCTATTGTACATCTTATCTTTCTTTCTTCCTATTGTTTCCTCTGTTCTCAGAACACAAGACTGTGCGACTTGGGCCAGAGCACTGCCCAGTCCCGCTCAAAAACATCATTGCTTTGGCGGGCTGACAAAATATTTGACTGTATGTTTTATGTTCTAAGAAAGAAAGAAAAGAAAGAAAATAAATTTGAGGGGGGGGGGGGGGTCGGCCCAAGCAAGAAGCCGCGTTTCTACCAGAAAGCAGATCGCCTTCGCGCAAAGGACTCGCCGCCAGCATTTCCCCGGTAAACAATTACGGTTACACAACCCGCAGGAAAGCTTTGACAAGCAGAATGTAAGGCTGGAAGAAGCCGGTTTCCCGCAATCAGTCATTTCAGCAGTAGTGGAGGCAGTGCTTAAGAAGACAAAGACGGAAGGCAATGTTGCTCAAGACACAAGGGAGCGCAAAAATAAGAAACGGACAGTTGTACCTTATGTTCACAAGACTTCCCACAACTTAAAGAAGGTTGTGAAACGGTATGGAGTTGAGGTCGCGTTCTCGGCTCCCGGCAAGCTCGCTGGGCTATGCTCGAGCATAGAAAGAAGTAAAAATAACTTCCAAGGGTGCGGAACTAAGCACTCCATTTCCCACGTAGCTTGCAGTGTTGGAGTAGTATACCAGATACCTCTATCATGCGGCAAAGTTTACATTGGCCAAACAGGAAGGTGTGTGAATGTGCGCTTGCGTGAGCACGAATTGTCTATTAGAAATAAAACGAATGGGCACCTGCCTGTCCACTGCCTGGCGTGCACGTGCAAGCCGATCATGAAGGAAACAAAGATTTTGTGCCGCTGCCGAGATAGCCGAGCCAGAGAGCTACTCGAGGCGTACCATATTAAAAAGAAGGGACAACAATGTGTCAGTGACACCTCAGTTTATTTACATACCAGTGAGATTAGGTTTATTGACGAGCGTAGGTAGGTCGCGTTTCGCATATACAAGGTTTTACTTTTCTTTTACCTTCCCCTTTTTTCGCGCACGCGCAGTGATGTATGTCGGGTGTGTATTTATGTGTGTACCTTGTGGAATAAACTTTAGTTGCAAGTCTGCGCCCGTCCTTGTCCCTCGCTGTCTTTGTGGTTCGTTTGCTCGCGCAGTTAAACAATGTTCGCGAATGCTATATCGCAGCTTAAGCGTCCTCCAAATTTTTTTGTTTTTTTTTTTTCGCCAAAGAACGCGGCTCGCAACTAGAACGCGCGCTTCCTTTTTTTTTATCGGCGTTAAAGGTCCCAACTTCCGACCACCAAAAAAACGAGAACGGGGCAAACCACAAAAGAATGCCATTCGCTTTTAAAAGACCAGCAGGACAAGGGATGCTTAGATTCGAAGAAACGCGGTAAACGTCCCGCCGCGGTGACTCCGATCGCGCGAAAGGGGCGGACGCTTTTTCCATTCTAATGCGTTCCACAACAAAAAAGAAAGAAAAAGAAAACGGCACAGCTGCGGGACGTCCCTCAACAGCAGAGCCCCCCAGACCGACAAGGCGCATTCAAACGCAAATTACTTATTCGACCTTTGGCAGGAAGCTTCAGGAAGCTTGATGCAACCGTCTATTAGCAGCAAGAAGTGCGGGAAATATGGTAATTAAAGAGCTGGCTGTCCCCTTAACCCCCCAGAGAATGAAACAGCGAAAAATGACAAAAAGACCGCCCAGTGTGTACTACCAGAAAAAAAAAAAGATTAAAGAAAATCTACGCTAATCTACGTCCCAAATATCTTCGTGGTTTGACATTTGACGATGTATTACGTGATTATGTCTATGTTGTAATGCCTGCACTGTATGAGAATTGAGGGGTTTTCTTTCTTTTTCTTGTTTATTTTTACCTAGCGGTCTGTGGCTACGGACGTGGCAACTCCGGAGGCCGTCTTGCACGTGGAAGAGGGAGCGTTGTGCATGCTAAGTATGCACGAACAAAGCACGCATATTGAACGGCCCGCGCATCTACTTCCGTCTCTGTAAAGGGACAGCCGGGGCCCGTTGCGTCCGCTGGAACATTCCACGCGCATACTATACCGGTGGAGTCAGCACTGTAACCTTCACACAGTTTGCGACACGTACATATATAATAGGTGTTTGGTCTTCCCCGTACCAAAATTTTAAAAGTCGCCTGTGGCAGGTAGCGCGATCGCAACGCTAGAGCTAAGTTACTCGATGCGTCGGGAATTGCTGCCACCAGAAATAAGAATGCGTAATCGACTAATTTAAAAAAAAAGTGCTTTTAAGTAATTACCTTAGGGCGCACATCGCAATTTACGAATAGTAGCCGGGGAATTCGCAAACCCTGTATACCCACTTGGAACGCATTATGAGCCTGACGTCAGTTCCGATATATTAATTGTCGAAGTGCGAGACGAAATACAATAGCGTTCCAGTTACTTTGGTGCTCCAATGAACAAAACAACGTATCTCTCTTTCTTATTTTTAAAACGCGATAGCGTTAAGGGCCCCGTGCACGGACAAAGAATATTGTTACCCCTTCGTGACCCCGCGTCGCAAAAAAAAACCGGTGACGGCGTCCGGCGTCGGCGTCCCGTGAGTGAAAGTTCACCGTATATACATTTAGGTATATGTATACGCCTATCACTAAGGTTAAAAAAAATTAAATTATGAAGTTTTACATGCCAAAACCACTTTATGATTATGAGGCATGCCGTAGTGGAGGACTGCGGAAATTTCGACCACCCGGGGTTCTTCAACGTGCACCTAAATCTAAGTACACGGGTGTTTTCGCATTTCGCCCCCATCGAAATGCGGCCGCCGTGGCCGGGATTGGATCCCGCGACCCCGTGCTCAGCAGCCCAACACCATAGCCACTGAGCAACCACGGCGGATCACTAAGGTTGCCCAGACCTTGTGTTGCATAGTTGACAAAGCTATTCCTCGGAATTTTGAGAACGACAGCCCACAAACAAATGTCGCGAAACCAAACGTCAACAGCGCATGCCTTTTATGTGAAAATCTTCTCAGACTTGAATATTAAAAGTGCGAAACAATAGCAGAAACCTAAGAAATGATGTAAACATCTTGGCGCGGTGCTGCACAACCTCCGAGATCGGCCCGCGCAAGAGGCCGCGTTTGTACCAGAAAGCATAGCCTTCGAGCATAGCGTTCGCCGCCAGCGTTTCCCGGTAAACATTACGATTACATAAGCTGCAGTTGCCGGGAGGCTTGAGAAGCATGTCAAAGATTTCTGAAGGCTATTGCATTCCATTTTTAAGGCGAAGCTTAAGCGTCCTCCACTTTTTTTTTTTTTAAGTGGAACAACAGTGCATTTTTACCGCAACTTTGACGGCGCATATATCTCGAAACCGGTGCCATCCTCAGAATTCGCTCCAAGTCGATATGCCTGGCAAATTTACTCATTCGTAAATTGCAATTGAGCTGTGAATTAATTAGTAAAATAATCAGTGAAAACTAACTGATTAGTCAATTACGCATTTCATTCTTCGTGGAAGCAGTGTCCACCTTTCGAGTCATAATTCCGCTATATATCTGCGACCGGTGATTTTTTCTAAATTTGGTGAAGTTAAACAGAAAAGATCATGACCATGATAATCAAAAGTGCGCAACCTGAAAATCGGTTTTGTCTGCACCGTTTCATGAGCTGTAACTTCAAGACGGTATTTCACTAAGGGCACGCTCTGTTGTATTACTTCATTTCCGCTGTTTAAGTCCCCACCACCAGAACAGCCCCGTTATGGTAGGTCGACTGAATGAATGAATGAATGAATGAATGAATGAATGAATGAATGAAATACCATTTATACGCAACGCGACCGTGGTCGAATTGCAAAATATGCATGCGGATCCGCGTACAAAAATGCAAATGAACCTCTGTAGACGCATTCCCAAATTCGGGCTTGCTCGGGTGGTGAGCTCAAAAAAAAAAAAAGAAAGAAATCACTGCTTTAAGTTGCCACACAGGCGCGTCGCCAAATGGTTCTTGCAAGCACCAGATGCGCGATTTAGGGAAAATAAAAATAAATTCGGAGAAAGCGCTGACACGCATACAACATGCATCCCCCCCCCCCCCCCGCACAACATATATATCGCGAGACGGCATTTCAAAGGTGAAGCAGCGAGGACTTCGTGGTTCCGAGTAAACTTCACATCGAATCGGAATGGCGCTTCGAACATTGCGTACGCGCACGGGGCCTTCCTCACATCAGAGCCGCACGGGAATGGGGCCGCCGCGCGAGGGAATCGAACCCGCGACCTCGTAGTGCACAAACACACACAAGAACGGCTCACAGAGGTGCGGAGCCCTACTAGGTTGGAACATCCAGCTCGAGCGGGCTCGATCCCCTGGTGCAACGCCCTTTTACCCCTTCGAGGCGGTAACACGACTCGGTATACGTACTGCAATACACTCTATACGCATAGAGGCAAAGCCTCGTCCGGCCTGCGCAGGTACATACAAATTACCGTTTCCCACGCGCGCGCTTGAGACGTGCACACAAGACACGCACTCGCATATCGTTGACCCAGCGGAGCTCACGCGCGCCGTGCGTTATATACTTGCGCGTGCATAATTAGGCTCCCGAGAGAGATTCAGTGCCGCAGGTCGGAGAGAACACGAGAAGCGAGTGGCGCAGTCCTTGCACGAGTCCTCTCTCGCTGTGGGTCGAGCGAGGAGCGGTGCAGACAGTCGCGCACAGACGTGTATAGGCGAACATACGGTGCGCGCGTATTTATTATTTGATTTGATTGTTTATTCATCTTTTTTTTATTTTTTTCGTTTATATTTTACTTTAGTGCGCTGCGAAGTTCACGTGTTCCTTGACTGGGTCATTGGTGCGACGCGGCTTCTTTATATGGTAGGAGGTCAGAGTTCCTAATTGCGTCGACCACCCGGTAGGAAGAAAAAGAAAGAAAAGAAATGTTGTTAAGACCCGGATAAGAGTTATACAATAATTATATTACGATTATTCGGTTTGAAAACATATACATACAATGTACAGAGATGAGTGTAAAGAAGGAAGTGGCCTGACACGCAGCTGGCCATGGAAAAAAAAAATAAGGGGGGTGGGGGGAAGGTGCTGCAAAAGGTAGAAACAGAAGACAGTGTGTAGGGAAGGAAAGAAAGAACAAGGGTGACAGATTCTAAAAGACTAAAGTAGTAAAAGAACGACTAAAACGGAGTTCCAACCAAGAGTCGAAGACAACCATCCGACTCCATCGACAGCTTTCACCCTTCCGTATTCGTGATTCCCGTACGCATGCCGTAGCAATCCAGCAAGATTTCCATTGCGGCATAGGGTGGTTGCATTAAAAGCAATACACGGTGATTACGTAAGTTAGGTTAAATACGCGCGTGCGCCCGAAGCAGTGACGTAAGAATCGGAATCGCCATTCTCCAGACAGCGTACGTACGCAAGTGTCACGCCAAGAGGGCTGCAAATTAATACATCATCAGGAGGCTACTCCATGCCCTCTCTCAGCAATCTCTCGGTCATCTCCAATTACCGCGTTGTTAACCTCTGGCGACTCAGTCTCTGAGCTAGCAAGGTTCCTCATTTCCTCGCACCGCTTATAATCACCTATACCGTTTATCTGTTCATACGCCGCAATACGTATATGCATGACCTGCCCAACTATATAATTGACAGCATTTTAAGACGAAAAAAAATTATGGGGCTTTACTTGGCAAAACCACTTTCTGATTGTGAGGCACGCCGTAGTGGGGGGACTGCGGAAATTTGAACCACCTGGGGTTCTTCAACGTGCACCTAAATCTAAGTACCGCGGCGGGTGTTTTCGCATTTCGCCCCCACCGAAACGCGGCCGCCGTGGCCGGGATTCAATCCCGCGTACTCGTTCTCAGCAGCCCGACACCACCTATAAGCAACCACGGCGGGTCATTTCAAGACGAGCTGTGTACTTGCGTCACGAGGAAACACGACAGAGAGGAAAGAAATAAGCGTGCGCGTTAATTCACTCGGCGCGCACGATTTTCAATCGTGCCCCAAGTGAAAGGTCTCTCCGCACACGCACTATGTTGAGAATCGCGAATATTCCTGTGCACGACAAAGGCGTTGACGCGCAGCTTTACTTGACTAATACATAATAGCTTAATAGCATAACAGCATAATAGACTAATACATAGCTTTCCTCGCTATAGTACGTAATCACAGTAATCTCCGATCAGGCACTCCTGCAGGTAAGCCGAAACAAATTTTACGCCCATCTGCATTAACCTTCCGAGTTTCGATAAAGCTCGGCGCCGATGTAGAGTTAGTCGCGCGACTCCACACCCACGACGTCAATCACACACTGCAGGGTGTGGTCAATATGTAGGAGGGGGGGGGGGTGAAATATCAGTTTCCTCGCTGGTTGGGGCGTTCGTCATGTGGAGTTTTTACGGACAATTAATGAGCGGGAGTACGTATAGGCTATCGAACCGGCCACGCCACGAACTGCAGCTTGTCTGATAGGCCCGACTCGGGGACTGGCCTGCCTCTTGAGCTGTGCGCCGTTCTAAAGCGTACGATTGCCCCCATCGCAAACAAACCTCCTCGGAAAATCGCCGATAACCGTTGCTGACACTTCGCTGAAATCGCAAACCCTTGACAATGTTCGATGCAGGCAGAGATATATACGCGTATCCCCAATGAACAGTATATGACGAAGGGTACGAAGACAACGGGAGGGAGCACAGAGTTTCTATCTCTCTTGCTTTAAATCCCTCGTGGTTGCTTAGTGGCTTTGGTGTTGCACTGCTACAGGCACGAGGTCACGGGATCAAATCCCGGCCAACGAGGCAGCCTTTCGATGGGGGCGAAATGCAACAACACCCGTGGTACTTAGATTTAGGTGCACGTTAAAGAACCCCAGGGGGCCCAAATTTAATCCGGAGTCCCCCATTACAGCGTGGCTCATAATAAGATTAGAGTTTTGGCACGTAGAAGCCACTAATTTAATTTAGCACAGTTTTCTGCAAAAAAAAAAAAAAGAATAACTAGGGTGAACTGTGGCGCTGCAAACATTGACGCACGGACGCATGAAGGACGGTTGTGCAGTACGTGCATATGTCTAAACTCCATGCTTGCGACTTCAAGCGTTATTGTGACGACATTTATTAGGCTTACGTTTTGTAAATTTGCCACCACTCACAGTATTCTAAACGCAGCAAGGCAGAACTGCGAGCACGCGTGACCATCGCGAGCTGTTGAATTTGAAAAGCAATTATTGTGTTCAATATAATCAAGTTGCAAAGTCGCAAAGCCGTTTCGGAGCCAGAAAGACAAAGCTCAGGCTAATTACATGTGCACCACACCCATCGTTCTCTCTCCCTGTCATCTATGTTTTCTCCTTTCCCATTCCCCCGGTGTAGCGTAGCCAACCGGAAGTTATTCTGGTTAACCTCCCTGCCTTCTGCTCTCCTCTGCTCTCTCCTCTGCCTTCTGCTCTCCATCCTTAAACCGCCATGCTTGCTGATCCCACGTGGACCCTAAGCGACAGAGTTCCCCTCCATAGTAATCTGCGTAGGAAAATCTACGAAGCCTGACCTCCGAGATTTCGCCGGCGCACCTGGTGCGATCTCGGAGGCCAAGCGTAAAGAGCGAGGACATGAGAGCACATCAGATGGCTATGTTATGTAACCACCTGCATTATATATGTAGACACACACACACACGTGTTCATTCTATTATGCACTTTGCAAACAATGCCCCCGGCTGGTTATCGCCATTATTTGCAGCAACGACTGCTGATGGCTGCCGGCGGCGTTATCTCAGAACCGAGCACACGGGATGAATCAATCGGTTAAGACAAAAGCATTTTTTTTTCTGCAAATTTCCGAGCAATCATACTTTTCTCAACATAGCAAAAAAGCATCTGCTAACAATGCATGGTCGTTGCCAATTGTTGCACCGGCGATTGTGGTTATGGCAAGTGAAACCCCCCCCCCCCATATTATATATCTATATATATATATATATATATATATATATATATATATATATATATATATATATATACATTACTCCACTCACATGCTAGCTCAAGCACCATTCTTGCGGCGCTCACAGAGAGCCAACAACAAATTAATTCATCTTTAGGACTTCCCGCAGAAAAAAAAAAAGAATGTGCGGAGGGGCTCCTGACTATCGTGATCACTCGATAACGTTTCTTTTCACACGCTCACACGGAAGCGCTTGTTTCGTTTTTTGTTTGTTTTTTTACAGTCCTTCCCAATCAATATGAACGCACTGCAGCCAAGAATCGAACCCTCGATCTCGGTCTTCAACCAGCGGTGCGTCACGTCTGTACGCTATAGGCAACATCGGCGGGCACAGCTGACACATGGCACTGACATGTGCATAGCTGGCACGCGGACATACATATAAGCATCGATAAGGCTTATATCGTAATCAGCATGTAATCAGCACGAAAAGAAGGAAGCTAGCGAACCAGCTGCAACAATTCGGGCGCTTCTCTCGCATGTCGAGCACAAATAGGTGGTCTTTTTCGCCTTTAAAATTTCGCTGAGGGGTGGCTGACGCAGGCGCGTCTCTTTAAACGGCGATACGAAGCGAGAAGTGGGAGGAAGGGACGGGCAGGGCTCTGTCCCGTTTGCTACTGTGCCTGTAGGGAGGGGGAGTGAGAACGGGAAAAGAACGACTGCTCTGGACGAGGTCCGGCGCTTCTACTGTCCGTCAGCCCGTGAAAGCATCAGTAAGAAAGAGCTTTTTCAAAGAATTCTGAAACGGATCGCCCGGCGACATTCCTATATCATGCTATCAAAGCACCAATAATTGTACATACACCTCAGTGCGATGACTTCTAACCAACTTTCAGCTAACAGACTAAACGTATCCACAAATAAGAAGAGAGAGAGAGAGAGAGAGAGAGAGAGAGAGAGAGAGGGAGAGAGAGAGAGAGGTATTGAAATTTGTGGACACCGATATTCTTTTCACAGTTTCGTGCGGTGCTAGTTCATTCGTGGCATTTCCTCCACTTCCGTTTTCTTCCACGCCAGTGCTCTGGCTGCAAACCGCCCGTACATAGATTCGAATGAGCATAAATTTCGTATTCACTGGTGCTGCAGTCGGCCGGCGCGCGAGGCAAAACGAAGACGGTGCAATCAACAACGCGCCCTTCGCCGCGCAGACGCAGACAAATGACGTCATCCGGGCCGCGTCTTCGTCCCAACTGCGGCCACGAGACTTGCTCAACTGGAATGACGAACCACCACTACCACTACGTGCCTTAAAAAAAAAAAAAAAAAGAGGCAGAAAACTTTATTCGCAAGACACCGCTTGGGGATTACGTGCAGTCATTTCCTTTTTTTTTCTTCTGAACTAATGTTTAAAAAAATTGTGCTCGAGGGAGAGTTATATAGCACAGCTCTGGTGCAGGAAGTTCCGACATCTTTCAGCACAACGAGGAACTAACTATACAACGCGCAACGAGGAACTGCCGCAAAGCGAATCGCAAATTGCGAGGGAGAATCGGAACGCTCTCGCCAACTCGTCCGGCCGGGGCTGCAACTCGCGGTATACGGCTCCGACGCACCCAGCCAACAGTCCGGAATAATATTTATCGTAATAACAGCAAAAAAAAAGAAAAAGAAAGAAATCTAGGTCGACACGCCAAAAGCCAGCGAGCCTCGCATACATACTCGCAGCCGCGTTTCCATGGCGCGCATTCCAAGATATACGCACACATCCTTTCGCCGAGCGATAAAAAACGCCCTACCCGACGACACCGCGGGGGGGGGGGGGGGGGGGGGGACTCCAAGGTCGCGATAAGCCGCGTGTATCCGAAGCGAGCCTCTCGGGACAAAGGCAACGCGCGCGCACGCTTCCTCTACGCGCCTGCACACGGATGCACGTGAACCGGCGGCAGAGAAAGCGACAAGTGGGTCACTAGCTCGTCAGATATCCCCCGCCTCACAATACACTCACTCAACAACAGGCAGTTTACTGGCGAAAGCTGCAGACAGGAACTTTCCCAAATTTACGTAAACTACACAAAATGTTCCCAAGTCAATACAGGGACACATGCCCGTGGTGTGGCGCAATACCCACACTTTATCACATCACATGGGAGTGCAATACGAATAAGGCATTCCACACAATAGAAAATCCGAGTGCGGAGCAGTGGGAGAGCGTGCTCTCCAGCGGCGACCCTAGCCTCCAACGGAGGCTGGTGGATCATGCCCGACGAGCAGCCACGCTCAGTGGTGCCCTGGAATAGGGGCGTCAACCATGCAGGCCGGAGATCTTCCTCAACCAATAGAAGATCAAGACATCCGGCCCGACCGCTGAATTACTCTTACTAGAGTAATAAAGTTTACTTCCTCCTCCTTCCCCCTCCGAAACACCGCGGACACTTAACTACAGCACGCGACAACTGAAAGAAGCGAAGTCGACTTCAGTTTCATTACAGTTATATATCCCTGTCACACGGGAAGATTTAATGTCATTCGAATCGAATGGCAATCCATGCATCGAATGCCATCCGGTCTCTTGCGGTGCTACACAGTAAAATATAATGGCACTAGCTAATGATAGCAATGACGATCTGGAAAAAAAAAAGTGAAATTCAAAGAAATTTTGTGTCTATTAAACGCGTTAAGAACTTTTGCGAGCACTTTTAAAAAAGACGAAAACACTTTGACGCCAATTATTCACAACTAAAAGCACTTCGATCAACGCATCCAGTATGGCCGACCGCCGCAAGAGACTCCTGATGCAAATAGTACAGCGCTTGAGCACAGCCCGTGGTGAAAATATCACCCCGGCAAATATAATTATTCCGTTTTATAAGTCTAAAGAAATATCTTCTGACTTTGCTGATGCACACATTATTTTCTCGCGTTGCGTGTCACTGTTGTCTATCTGGGGTCGAGAGTATACGTTCTGTTCGAAATCGAAGGAGTTCTCCTAACTCGTTCGATGGCAAATGTCATTCCATGCGAATGACATTAAATTTTCCCGTGTAAACACCGACGAGAGGGATTATATGCAAATGCCATTCGATTCGAGTGACATTAAATCTTCCCGTGTGACAGGGGTATTATAGTTACCCTTCTGCAATACACCGAGCGATGTTTAATGTCGGTGGATGAGGGAACGTGTAGCTATATACGTATAACGGGCTCGTTGGTAAGTACCATAGAGTTTCTCACTATAACACCTAGAGGGTAATCTGGTGGCGCCACCGTCTATGGGAGTTTCTTAAGGGGGCACCGTGCCGTCATGGGAATGACGGTATATGTGTCTGCGAGGCTCGTGTTGGCTGGTGTTGTAAGAGGCTTCGTCTAAAACGTGCATATGGTTACGCAAATAACGCGTCCTCGAAATAAAATCATAAAATGTTTCCATTCAAGCATATTACATCTTTACTCACCCACAATGCAAGACCAAGCGAAGAAAAGCAAGAACAGACGACAAACTGTTTCAAAGCGAGCGCGAACCCTGTGGTCTGTCCTCCAACTTCAGCGAACCGCTGATACTTTTTACGTCACATGTAGTCGTACACACAATAACAAGTTCCCATATTTAAACAAAACATGTTTTCGCGTAATAATAAAGCTAAAACAGCTTTTCGCGTGCTGTTCTAGTAGAAAATGAATCATTGTGACAGACGGAACGGCACTTGCAAAGCGCGTCTTCAAGGCGTCCTGTCTCTACGAGAACGATGCCAATCCGAATCCACAATATACCGGCATTCCCACGCATACCACAGCGCAGCAGCGCCATATTTCCCTCTGGGTAATGTAGTGAGAAACTATATGGTGAGTATACAGCACAGGCACAACGACGCAGACATGGCATATATAAAAGGCGCACGAAACAACAGGCAGCACCGCCAGCTTGCAACGAGAGATGTATTATAATTTTCACGGCCATATAACACTGAAAGCGTCATCCGACGAGTGTACACTCCTGGGTAGGCGCGAACGCACAAAAACCGCACAAACCACGAGCACAGATTATCGAGAGGCCACACTGATTATTGAAACGCGCTTCGTTCAACGCGTGCGAAGGTATTCGAGTTACGCTATTGGTAATCGCACCGAGGGCTTGCTATAACGCGTGTACCATCAAATGTCATGCTATATGTTCCTATAGCTTCCATGACAACGCGCAAGCGCGTCATTTCGCACTACAGCTTCCGCCCATAACATAGGGCGTTTCTTCCGATCTGGGTTAACAGTTTCATAGTGACAAAACACCATCATTGAACACTGATTTCGTTGGTGGATTGATCGATACCAGCGTATACCAAAGCAGCACTCGTGCTACGATAGAACCCCGCAAAGGACGGCTCAAGATTACGAGACCGTATAACTCTGAAGATATTTTTTTTATTATTATTCAATTGTTAGACTGTGCGGTGGGTTGGTTGCGAGGCAAACCGTACATAGTGTCAAGTAAAACTCTTGCTTGGGCTATAGTTGGTTCATGCTTGAATTAGTAAAGGCAAGGCGCAGAAGACCAGGACTCAAGAAGATGAACACAAACGACAGGACCGGCGCCGGTCTTGTCGTTTGTGTTCTTCTTCCTGAGTCCTGGTCTTCTGCGCCTTGCCTTCACTACTTCGTACATAGTGTGTGTGGGCGGGTGGGGGTAGCAGGGGGAGGGGACTCCAAATTAATCCCGACAATCTGGAGCTCGTTAAAACATGGATCTACATCCAAGTGCGCGAGCGTTTCTACGTTTTGCCCCCATCGTCCCCTCCCCCCTTCCCCCATTGGTTAAGGTGTGAGCTCGGCCGCCGGGAAACGCGTATACTCGGCGGCAATGGACAACGCCCAAGCGGCTGCGGCCGCGTCAGAATTTCATGAGAACACGCGGGTCGATTATGTCGCATCAGCCGGGCTATACACACTTGGGAGAGGAAGGACGTTACTACCCGGGTGCTCGACAAATCGCGGGGTGGCGTCGCCGAATTAACGCTTTTCATTAGGTGTAAATTCGCAATTAATCGCGCTCTAGTACTCACATATGCGGCAGAAACCTGGAGGCTTACGAAAAGGGTTCTGCTGAAATTGAGGACGACGCAACGAGCTATGGAAAGAAGAATGATGGGTGTAACGTTAAGGGATAAGAAAAGAGCAGATTGGGTGAGGCAACAAACGCGGGTAAACGACATCTTAGTTGAAATAAAGAAAAAAAAATGGACATGGGCCGGACATGTAATGAGGAGGGGAGATAACCGATGGTCATTAAGGGTTACGGACTGGATTCCAAGGGAAGGGAAGCGTAGCAGGGGGCGGCAGAAAGTTAGGTGGGCGGATGACATTAAGACTTTTGCAGGGACAACATGGCCACAATTCGTACATGACCGGGGTAGTTGGAGAAGTATGGGAGAGGCCTTTGCCCTGCAGTGGGCGTAACTAGGCTGATGATGATGATGATGATATAAAGTGCGCATTATATCCCGACTGCCGCACTGAAACCGGACACGATGTGGTCGAAACATTATAATGGAGCACAAATTGTAGCGCTTACCATTATTTCGGACAACTATACGTACGTCCTCAAGTGGTGTGGCGCGAAATGCGTTAACGTTATTAAATACGGGGTTAATTAACATTTATCCGCACTTCACATATGTTGTTCTCCACAGCGGCGCCTGGCTGTGATCAACGCATGTAACGTTTTAATTATTATCGCTACCATTAGCGTAGACGGTCGAGGCCCGTTCGCCGATCTCGAAAACACGTGCGATACCACGGCAACCGCGGCGTAACGCTGATGTCATGTGTCGCAGCATTCGATGTGGGTTCTGGCGATTTTTTCCCCCGCAGAAAAAGAAAAAAATGCCAAAGAGTTCTTGCCGGATTCAGCTTTCATGTGGTTTAGTATGTAGGACGTTATACATACATGTATATATTATAATTCTTTAATTGAACTTAATGGGCAAGCACGTGCCTACGTGAGCCCATCAACCCGTCTCAGTCGCGGGTATATCTACCACCTACCGCTGTTTTGAGTGAGGGACAGGTTTTTATCCCTATAGCTCTTTTGCAACATCCTTCAGCGAAAGCAGACGTACAGCGCATCTTACATTTCAACGAGAAAGAGGTGATACGCGAAGACGAGGAAGTATGCCTGCAGCAACGACCCCTCACACGTGCGAAAGAACGGGGTGGGCGAGGGGAGAAGGCTGCCACTTGCATTTCGTTGTCTCTTGGCCAGTCGCCGTTCTATATCAGCGTCACATATCGTGTCCCCGTGGGCGCGCTTCCGGTGTACCGGACAGTCATATTGCCATTGGGTATTACTGTTGCAGAAGCTCTTAGCAAGACGGGGGCCGGCCCGCCGCGGCATATCACACGGATGATTACAGACGCAGGCCGCGACGGTCGTCACGACAGACGCGATCAACAACCCGAGAGCTGTAGGTGACCGGCGCCGGATGTTATAAGCGGGCGGTCATCCGATTCCACAAAGATGAAAAAAAAAAAAAAAAAACGCGCTGCAGAGTACAACGGCCTGTGCCACTCTGCGTTACGACGTCGCGCTACTTCAGCCGGAAATTTGTATTCGCCAGCCCGGGGTGACGAAATCGGTGACGTCAAAATCGCCGCGGCTTACGTATAGAGGCTCTATGCTTACGATCGCGAGACTCCACAATGGGGCCAGGTGACACGACGACGTGGATCGGAACGTACGGGCCTTGTGATATATCTATAGGTGGCGCTGGCTGCAGCCGCTGTGGCTGCAGCCGGGATTCTCCCTCCCCCTCCATTTTTGTTCCCCTTTCCTTTTCTTTATGTTTTCGCCCGAGCCCGCCTTTTCAAGTGCGTCGTCGCTGCTCGTATGTGTCCAGTCACCGGCGCGTGAAAGTCGGGAGCTTTTAGCACGCCACCGCCGGCACATATAGCACCGCGGACAACCGACCCCGGGTCATGCCAGGCGACGTTGATCGAGCGTTATCGCTAGCGTTCTGCCTCGAGTCAGTTTTAACACGCGTCAGTCGGGTGCTCCCCTCCAGCCCAATTTATTTCAATCTGGTGTTTTCCTCAATATTTGTGCGGCGCGCTTCGACGCTGGTTTTTTCCTTCTTTTTTTTTCTACGGCATCCGAGATTTGGTGGCGGACGCCATGTTTTCGGTTGCCACGTTCCTACAAATGAAGTTTCGGGCTACGATCACTACGGGGGCAACTGTAGCGCTGCAGTGGTTTAGCAAACACGGTAGGGTGGCTAGAAGGCCACCCTACCGCGGCAAGCCACCCTAACCACGGCAAATCTAGACTTTTTTTTTTTTCGCGAGATCTGACAGCGATTCGTTGAAAGAAAGCCCACTGCAGAAAGCGCATGTTGAGAAGCGCTGTAGGGAGCAATGAGCATCGCAAAATGAACAAAGCGGAAAGTGGAGCCTATATTACACCTGAAATAAAATATTTACAGTCCTTGTGCTCCTGACTGCAGCAGCATGCGTATCTCACTTTGCAATACAAGTAAACAAAAACAAATAAATAAACAAACATAAATAAAATACACCAACTGACAGTTTAGAAATGTGGGTGACGAATTCTTCCCATCCGAACAACAAATGGTGTTTTTTTGTCGACCACATGCGTACACCGCGCACGCGGAATCGGCAGACAAAAAAAAAGCGAGTCAAGTAGCAACGCCTGCCACCTCCCCTCCCCCCCCCCCCTCGCCCCCTCATACACCGCCGACCGACAACAAGCTAAGCAACGAGGCCCGAACATCCGCCGCACTTCCTTATCGCCAAGACCTGGGTGCGGACGACGACGGGGGCGGAGGGTGAGGTTGCATGGGTGCAGGAGGAACTGCACGAGGAAAGGGGAGTGTCTTGGCAAAAAAAAAAAATGTAATAAAAAAGTGAAGCAAGAAGACAAGCGCACGCGAGAGGAAAACGTAACGGAGAGATTAAACGGACTCTCGCTCTCCCAGCAAGCTCGCGCCGATCACGCAACTGCGAGGCCCGACTTTCTCCCCCCCCCACGAGGTTCTCCTTCCTCCGCGACCTTACAGCAGCTGCACGAACAAGCGGGGGGCATACGCGTGCCGACGGAGGAAGGCGAACGGAGACGAGGGGGTCAGGGCGCGGCAGCACCAATCCTTCCCTTCCACCCCCCCTCCCTCCCCCTCTAACCCCGGCGCCCAACCCCGTGTTCCGTCCGCCTTGTTCTCTCGGGTAGTACTTCAGATGGGCCAGCTGGCCCGACGTGTTTATTTATTTATTTATTCGGTATACCTACATCGCCTGTACGGCATTATCGTAGGGGGGTTAAAATACAGGTTGTCACAATGGAAACATATTTAGCAACATCAAAAGAATACATCAGTAAATACAACATAGTTTAAGCACTGAAATTCGCAAAAGCGGAATAGAAACTACGAAAGTACAAAACAAAGTGAGTGACAAAGTAACTAACTAACAAAACAGAAAAAAAGTAGCGTATGTACAGAAATGAATAACAGAACAATCAAAGAATATGGCTCTCAATAGCATTTTCAAAACTAGAAGCTGCCATCACTTCATTAGGGAGCTCATGCCAATCGCTAATCGTGTTAGGAAAAAATGAATACTTAAACACATTGGTACGGCACTGGTAAGCTCTAATTTTGTTAGCGTGGTCTCTCCTAGATGAAACGTAATGCGGCTCCTTGATGAACAGTGTTTTGTTGATACCAGTTTTACTTTTATATATATTATAAAGGAATTTCAATCTTAGGATTTTCCTGCGTGAAGAAAGAGTTTTCCAACCCAACCCTTCCCGTATTCTGGATCCTCTGGTAGTAAAATTATAATTTCCTGTTACGAAGCGTGCTGCGTGCTTTTGGACGTGTTGACTGGAAAACTATGTATGCGAGAATCAGTTTATTTCAGTTCAGTTCAGTTTCTTTATTCAGACATACATTGCCTGGGTTGAAAGGACTAAAAGGCAGATGAGCTCTGCCTGACTAAGGTCCCTCCACCCATACATTTGCTCAGAAGCAGTGAGAATAAAAAAAAAAAAAGAAAAACAATGGCTTTGTACATTAAAGCGCCACAAAAAGATTTTCATGAACAGAGGTAATATCGTGATTAGGCATTTTAAATTGAGTAACGGAATCACACAATAATGCAACAGCAACAACCCATAAGAGGCACAAACGCGTACATAAATGGCGACAAATTAAAAAGTAAAAAGTTTGTGCAAGCGTTATACGAAATGTGACACTGAGCTTTCCGGTCAAACGGGAGTACCTATTTATTCATTTTACAATATACCTCGATTGCCCCGTTCGGACGTGCTTTACGCGGGAGGGGTGGGAGAGTGCGTAAAGAGGAAGCTGGCGGGGAGACAAAAAAAAACAAAACAATTGATCTGGAAAACTAACGTTCGTGGGCGAGGATGCGTTCGAACGGAATCGTGAAAGACACAGAAGTTGAAGCGTATATACGAAGCCAGAACTTAAGTGACCACGACTTAAACTCCGCAAGAACGAAATGCGAGAATTGTGACATTCAAAGCAAAAAGATGTTTGTCGCTACAAACCTCGCAAATAAAAAAAAAATCGAGGTTGCCCGCCGCGAAATCATGTAAGCAAAAAAAAAAAGAAAAAGGCGGGGGGCTGGAGCAGCGACAATGGGGAAGACGATTCACGCAGTTCACGTCGTCTCCCGAACAACGCGGGTACAAAACGAGAGACGTCGCCGCATACATTTTTGGAACGGCTCTGATCAACAGCAACGGGGTTCTTTAGCGTATACCACTTCATGGATACCGAAGAACGGTATACGTTAGCTGTGGTAACTTTTTCTTTCTGATCTTCCTTCTTTTTTTATTGCATTCCGAACCATTCGAAACGCGAGCGCGCCAAGGCTGTGGGCCGAACCCGCGTCCTACTCGTATAGGCACCGGAATTAATAATATTTGGGGTTTTACGTGCCAAAACCACTTTCTGATTATGAGGCACGCCGTAGTGGAGGAATCCGGAAATTTCGACCACCTGGGGTTCTTTAACGCCCACCTAAATCTAAGCTCACGGGTGTTTTCGCATTTCGCCCCCATCGAAATGCGGCCGCCGTGGCCGGGATTCGATCCCGCGATCTCGCGCTCAGCAGCCGAACACCATGGACACTGAGCAACCACGGCGGGTAGGGCGCCAGAATTCGCCCTGCCTACGCAGACACGCTTATCTGTATACAGATCGCAAAGTATACGAACACGTATAGGCGTGGATATACGCCAATCACCATAAACTACATGCGCTCAAAGAACAAAAAAAAAGAACAAATAAATGAACAACCGCGGAGGCAACAACAACGGACTAACCATCCGGATCAGTCTGCGAAGAGAATTAACGTATACTATAAGACAACTACGTTTATGCCCATCAGATCAGGTAGGCGGCATAAGGTGAACGTGAAACACTCGAGCACCGTAAAACGCGCCTTCCCACGCTATCGCTCCGATCTATTTCTTTATCTTTTTTTTTTTTTGCTTTCCCATAGAGCTTTTGCGAGTGGACCGGAAGACCACAGCGGGAGACGATCGCTCTCCGCACGGCCATATACCTTGGAGACGCACTGGCTGGTTCCTGGCGGTCTATATCAGCGTTTTTAGATCTCTAAAAACGTCGGTCTACATACCAGCGACCAATGCAGACGCCCTCTCGGCAACGCAAGCACGTACCTCCTATGCAGAGTGAGACCGCTCGAACGCGGTACGACACGCTGAGACAAGAAAAATAAAAAAAAAAGGGGGAGGGGGGGGGGGGGGGGCGTCGAACGCAGTATGTCGCCGCAGCCTGGGCATGAAGCCAGGGACATATACAGGGTACTCCAAGGACAAGAGAAGCAAAAAAGAAGCTGCAATGATAATAAGAAAAACACACGCTAAAGGGAAGGTGGGGGGGGGGAGGAGTTAAAGAACCGCATGCCAGCCAACTGCGCGTTATGCAAAACGACGGCCAATGCCAGCTAAGACGGCGCCGGCTGACCTGTATTCCGTACACTCTACGGGGAGGCTTTGCGCATCCGTATACACGTGTATCGTTCGGGAAACAATGCGACAGGGTGCCGGTCGAATTAGCGCGCAGACGGCCACGGAAGTGGGGGGGGGGGGAGGGGTTTCTCGGTATACATGTACACATTCCACGTCCACTTAGTCGCGCACTTGCTTGTTTCGCGTGAGCGTGTTTTTTGTTCCGGGACATGTGAATTGGGACGGGGGATGGAAGTAACAAAACATCGTCCTGGACGGACAAAGCCGTTACGGTATACGGACGCTCGCGGAATTTCGGCCTCCATGCCGCAGTTCCGAGCATGCAGGCTGATCGATACACATTCTGCCCTTGTGCGCGCGCGTTTTGATTGTGCATCTTCCTCGTTCTTGTATGTGAGCCATTCAACCGTCTCGTCGCATATCCAGGCGGATTCGAGTGACGTCACGACAGCGCCGCAGGAAGAAACCTCGCGACCCTGTTATATAAAAACCGCTTCGCTTACGCCCATAGGTCTGAAATGCGAGGAAGCCAACTACACAAAGAAAGCTCCCTTACAGACAAATAAGTATACTTGAAACACTCGACGCGCGATCATGACAAGCCTCCGCAGTCGTGACCAGTGGCGTAGCAACAGGGGGGGGGGGGGGGGGGGCTGTGGGCCCCGGGTGCACGGGGCCAGCCGGGGGGGGGGGGGTTGTCATATACGTCTGAAGACACCCAAATATTGTCGATATCCTCGCCTTCCTAGACTACACCCGGGGAGGGGGGGGGGGTGACAGAAGAGCTAAGGGCCCCGGGTGCCAGACGACCTAGCTACGCCACTGGTCGTGACACAAGTATATGCGGACACACGCACACTGACCAACGATGCAAGGGAAATGCCACTTGTACTATAGCGTACTATGCAATAATATTTGTAATGACGATGTGACGAAGCATCGAAGTAATGTGCCACCGTCTCTATATACACGCATGCATTAAACGAAGGACAAAGGGCTATATAGCGCAAGCGGCGGCTGCGGCGTTCACGGACCGGCCTGGTTACGACACCGCAAGTCCTACAGCTCTCGTCGCTTGCGCAGAGCTATAGCCGTGCGAGCCGATCAACGATGTAACGCAGTAGCATGACGGTGATTACAGCGGCGCAGGGGTGTCGAGGGGGGTGGGGAGGCCGCGGTGGGCTGCATTATCGGATGGCAGCGCGGACCACAGTTTCGGAAACGCTGCGGTCCACGTATATATATATGCAATCATCGTCATACTATTTCATATCCGCTGCAAGACGATGACCCCTTTATGCAACCTGCAGTTACGGCTGCCTTGCATGCGACTCCTTCGAATGCCGGCGAATTTCTCACTGCGACACCTATATACTCGTCCGCCACAAACGACTATGCAGCATTTGACCTTCCTCTGCTCACGTTCTATATGCTAGTGCATTAGTCCGCCGGTTCAACACCCATCACGGGGCTATACCGAACTACGTTTCTTCCTCCACGTACGAAACATTTTAACATCTTCACGGATGTAGAAAAGACCCTAAAGTTGTCTTTTTTTTTTTATGAGGGGGCGACATCTTGTGCCAAGTACAAACATTACGATAGCTGCCTTCAGACGACACGAAAACTGCACGCAATAAACCTTCATGGCGGTAGCTATCGCACGCTCGCGTCAGACGTTTCGGTGCAACAAGCAAGTATATAGTCAGCATTATCGTACGCAGTTTTCAAAACTACGGCAGCTCTCATCGCGGGCGCAGTTCGACCTCGTTTTCGCGTACGATGCAACAATCTTCGCAGCGCTAAATGTTAAGCGCATTTCTTAGCCGCCGGAACAAACCGGCGACCTAGGGTGCGGAACCTCGACCCTTGACAGCTGGTAACCGCCACCTCGTTGTTCAGTGGACCACCGGTTGCCGACACCCGTTCTATACGACGCATCACGTGACCCGCTGTACGAATCTCGCCTCTCGACCTCAACTATACGGCGTTTACGAACATCCTGAAAGGGGGCGGCGCAAGACGACGAAGACAGAAGGCAGGAACACACAGACGACGAAGACAGACGGCAGGAACAGCGCTGTCCTGTGTGGTTCCTGCCTTCTGTTCTGTAGTCTTGCGCCGTCCCTTTCAAAATGTTCGACCAATACCAACTCGGCCAAATGTCGATCCTTCTATAGCATTTACGAACACTATACCACAAGCAACATGTATACATATACCTTTCGCGAGAGCTCCCAGCTGCAGGCCTGAACGCACTGACCACGAACCGCCGGAACGCGCTGCCGGTCCTTCGGCGAGGCACAACGGAGGCGTAGGCCACATCTCCGTAGGCCACATCTCCGTAGGCCACCTCTCCGTACTCGTACTCGTCCTCCTCGAGACAATACGGTCGCTGTTCGTGCAGACGATACCGTCGCATCTTCCGCGTTCAAACTTCCCGCATGACAATATAACCAGGAACACACACACACACAAAACGACGCTCTGATCACACGAAATCACCACCCACACGTCGAGACGCGAACGATTCGCACAGAAGAATTCAGTGAAGGCCTGAAAACAGAAACAGCCGCAAATGCGGTTTCGAAGCTCAAAGTACAGATCGTTTCCCACAATGCCGAGGTCGGATAAGGAAAGAAAATAATACAAGAGAAAAAAGATACGGACATATTAACGAAGGACGGGCGGGGTGGCGGAAACGAATAAGCGGGTATAATTACGGCGGCGCAGCGTGAAAAAAAAAGCGACGAGTGATTACGAGCGACCGCAAAACAATAACAAAAAACTGGATGAAAAAAAAGCATGACGCGGTGAAAAAGCGCGTAATCACGGCAGCGCGTCGCATTCCGCGCTAATCGGCAGTTTAACGCGTCCATGATAAGAAGCAATTTCTACGCGAACAGGTGAGAGGGCGCAGTTAATTAATCATAAGTTATCAATGGAAACCACACACACACACACACACACACACACACACACACACACACACACACACACACACACACACACACACACACACACACACACACACACACACACACACATATATATGGCGAGAGAGAGAGAGTAACCTATGAGATTTTTGTTCTGATGTTTGAAACGTTGGAGGGAATGTTGTTACAGGTGTCTGGTGACGTCAGTGAGAGAGCTAGAAAGTGTTACAGAGACGCTTTCGCCCGATCAGCGTGACGCAAGGAATCTCTTTCGCCGGTATCCCCACCTCGGAACACTTGCTAACCATTCCGGCACTGTTTTATTTTTCTTTTCGCGCGTGCGCGTCTGTACAACACCCCGGGTGAGGGACAGCTGCAGTATACCGCCAGTGTGCGTCAACACGTACTCGAATCCCGCGACTTCCCCAAACACGCCGCGTTAAAACGAGGCTGCGCAGTATCGCATACGCAGGCACATATCTGCGCAGATGACGCCATCGGATGCGCGCGCAGTAGAGGGGGGGGGGGAGGCTTTAACACCAACGAGAGCGCCCTTTTAATTACAGGCTTGTGGCGATAACCTTTCCACGATAACCTTCACCTCCAGCTGAGGCAACAATTGCACGGCCTGTAGGGCCCCCATCTCACCCCCAGTTGCCTGCGCCGCTGTATCGCGTGAACGCCGGAAACTTGCAACCTGTGTCGCTTGGGGAGCCCCACAGGCCGGTGGGGGAGAGAGAGAGAGAGAGAGAGAGAGAGAGAGAGAGAGAGAGAGAGAGAGAGGGGGGGGGGGGGCAGGACAGCTCATTAAAACGACATTATAAAGAAATGGGCATGGGCAGGACATGTAATGAGGAGGGAAGATAACCGATGGTCACTAAGGGTTACGGACTGGATTCCAAGGGAAGGGAAGCGTAGCAGAGGGCGGCAGAAAGTTAGGTGGGCGGATGAGATTAAGAAGTTTGCAGGGACGGCATGGCCACAATTAGTACGTGACCGGGGTTGTTGGAGAAGTATGGGAGAGGCCTTTGCCCTGCAGTGGGCGTAACCAGGCTGATGATGATGATGATGAAAGAGAAGCACTAAATCAGTTCACGTTGATAAAGTATTCTTTCGAAACGCTTCGTTTTTGGGCGCAGTAACAGGTTGGCTACTAGGAGAGAACATAAAGGTCAAAGTTTTGTTTTATTTTAGATTTCTCGCCGAAACCCTATAGCGCCGGTGCGTCAATGCGACGTGTGTATATATATACATATACTGGCGGCTGTGGCTAAATATATTTATCAAACGTAGTAGGCTCCGTCTTTGGGTCATTTAGAATACAATGTATATTTGCCAACAAAATTCATGACGTCACGGTTTAGTCTGCAAAATTTGGCAGACTCAACTGTGTTTGACGTCTACGTGGTGTGACTAACAATGTTTTAATAATGAACCCTTAAAGTAATTACCGCACATACTGTAATTATCGGCCCTGATATTGTTTCGGCCTTTTTCGCCGTCTGATAAGATTCAACATAAAAAGCCTGGTCATTTATTACTTTGTAAAAGAAAGGCATGCGCTGTGAATCAAATGCGATACGAATTTTGTTTGCGCGCTGTAATTCCTAAAAAAAAAAAAGTCCGCGGAATAATTTAGTGAAAACCTGGTTTAATAACTTTGGCGGTTGATAGTACAACCTCTACCTCGCGCACACGGCAACATAAGCGCATAGCGTACATATACATAAATACACACGGCGACGCCAAAAATTCTCCGGCAATGTCCATATAACTGCTGTTACAATAGAAAAATATTATCTGGGCCCATCAAACTTAACAAAGCCGCGGCGATATGGTACGGGAAAGTTACCTTATTCTTAAGTAGCGTAGAAATGTAATTCACTGTAATACATTGCCACATTTTTTCTCTCTTTATTGTCCCGTTAATTTTGACCACCTCGAGTTAGTGTGTGTGTGTTTTTTTTTTTCTTTAAATCGAGCCAGCTGCCTCGTCCTCAACACCGGAACGCCCGTTGCCACTCGGCTACTGGGGCAGAGTTCCTCTTGCAAATCGAAAGAGAGCAGGAGGGAAGGGGGGGGGGGGGGTTGACAGTATAATTCAGCGAGGAATGATCCGACGAAATATTACGGCATAACCCAGTCGCAAAAGCATTTGCCAAAAGCCCCGCGATCATTTCTCCTCCGCGGGCGTCCATCACTCCAACACGACCGCGTACGCGTGACGGAAGGTCGTCGCTTTCGCTACGTCCGTCATTTCGCCGCATCTCCCTTCGCTAAAGCGGGTGACACTATTGCGCACGCGCGAACAAAGGCGATGATGGTGGTTGGGGGGGAGGGGGGGGGGCACGATATACCGTGCAGCGTCGTAATCGCTCAAAAGGCCCCCCACTACGCCGGGGGAGCGCACGCACAAAACAACGAACTCTCGACTCACGCCAGTCAGTCACAAGTGGGTGCGCGCATGCCCAAAGAAAACAAACGTTGGAGGAAGAAAAAGCACACTGGCGACGTCACGCCCCAGATACACCTGCTCAGTGGCCTACTTAAAAAAGAATGAGTCGACTTTGCGGAAAAAAAGAAGGGGGGGGGGGGCGCAGGCGGATGTGAAAGTGAAAAGATCGCGTGCGCCCAGATGAAACGACGAACGATCAACCATTTCAAAAAAAAAGTGTCCAACGAAGAGGACCAACGTTACCTAGCTGGCCACACGAACGAAATGATGAATGAAATTAAGAAATCGACGCAAAGAGCCGGCGAAAAAATGCATCGCCGAAGACACTAATCGATGAAAAAGGAGTGGAATTCAAAAGAAACAGACGACACTTTCGAGGGGTGAAAAGATGGGCGGGGTCGATGTAGTAATGCCGGCTGGTGATTGCAGCTACTATAACCTTTTTTTTTTCCCTTCTTTTTTTTTCCCTCTAGAGAAAGGTCGGTCTCTCGTTTTGCTGGAGTGTTCCGGGCGAGCCGATGAGTCGCCTCGATCGCATCCCGGATTAGTCAATCGACTTCGCCGGTCCGAATGACGTCACGCCTGACGTCACACGAATGATCGAACGAGAATAAAATAACATTAAAAGGCAGCGCACGTGCGCGCCCACTCTGCTGCTTTCAAGCCGGGTAGCACTTCTCTTTTCGAGGAAAGCAACGGTGCTTTCTAAAGAAACAACGAAAAGCAAAGCTCTGAAACTTTCACAAGTCACTAACAGCCAGCGAAAAATCTCGTTCGGAGCACGCTAAACCATTCCGTTTGAGTACCTGAGGAGTGCGTCATGAGACAAGAATCACCGTACCCCATAGATAGCAGCAGCATTCATTAGTTGGTCCTGCATTTCTCTGACAAAGGACGAGTGCGCATACTCGAATCATATGTAACCACACGTGCATGACGTATGTAGTACAGGTGATCTTGTAGGCGAGTTAGCTTTTCGTCCGTTTTCGTTTAGGCGCGTTCCACTTGCTGTGTATGCACACTGGCATCGTGTCATCACTAAAGCTTCACTTGAAAGACTGCGCTTCCGTTGTCTCTTCTCAACGCCTGTCCGTTCGTCGCGCTGCTACACGAAGAACGTAAACGAATTCGCTCGGCTCTCTTCTAGGAGCAGCTGTTGCGCCTGCCTGCCTTCACGAGACTTTCGTGCAGAATATGCGCTTCCGCGGTGACGCAGTGTCACTTACTGCTTAAGCTGACCAACGCAATAGTACGACGCTACCGTATACGACTTGCCGACATATACACGGCACCAAAAGTTTTGGTTGAAATTGACAGTTGCGTCCTTTCGAACGACATGGCACGGTATAACGTAAACCGTTCGTGCCAAGCAATGACTGCCAAAACAGCTCAAGCCAGACACGCCAATGCAAGAAGGCCGAGCTGGCGGGTTCGCGAAGCAGACGCCGCCAGGAAAACAATAGACGGAGCACAGGGAGCAACGCAGGATGGCCTGTCAGCTAGGTCAAACGAGGGCTTCTGAAACTGCGAGCGGGTCCGGCGCCGGGGGCAACCCGCTAGCTAGCGACCTGTCAAAAGAGGCAGCGAAACAACTCCGCTTGCCGAGCGTGGCAGTTCAATAACCCGCTACCTCGAGAAGACAATAAACGCGGGTAAAAAGTAAAAGAAAGTAGCAGTCCGGCGTTGTTCAGATTCACGCGTTGCTCGGCGTTCGGAGGGCTCACCATAAGGCAAAACAAAACTGAAAAAAAAATAAAGATATCGGTCGAAATTTTTCGAACGTCTGCAACAAGACGAGAAAACTGTCCCTGCACTGTTTCATAAACAGGGTGCAAACAGGAAGGTGTGCGAGACGCTTTCTTCGATGGAGCACAAGCGGCAGCCAAGCCAGCTGCGCTTTGCAGTCCCGCGTCGACGGTGAATGACCACACGCGCGAGTTGTCGGAGCATCATCCTTTCCTGTGTCCCAACGAACGCTTCGGACATGACAGAAACAGCGACCGCGGCAGCGTTGGACGTCAAACCGGCGACCCGAGCTGTTACAGAAAAGCCGCACGGACGACGTCGTCGCACGAAAGCGTGCGATAGCAGGCGACAACGCGGCGTGCAAGCCGGGGTCGACGGCTTCGCAGACCGCGATGCGAGGCGGAAACCGCCTGGGCGACTGAGCGAGAGAACGGCGTCCTCAGAACCGCGTAACACACAACATACAAAATGTTTACCTCATGTTTCCGTTTTCTCCGTTCCGTGCGTCCGCACAGGCGTCGCCGATGGGTCATTTAAGCGTCCAGCGTCCTGCCGGGGGGTAAATCCGAACGGTCACTTCTCGGGGGTCACTCCGGTACGCGCACGAATTTTTTTCCTTCCCGAATCCTTCGGCGGATCGCCACCACCGCTCACCGCTCGCACAAAACTTCAAGAGTCGCCCGCCGCCATGTTGATAACAACAACTGAGGCACGCCGGGTAATCTTGCGTTCTTTTATTCTCTTGTTTGCTTTTATCACGGCAGAGCCCTTTTGATATCGAAGTTACATAACTTCCTGCATGGACACTTCAACAAGTGAGTAAAACGCATACCTCAAAATTAAGCACCTTACGATGGTCGCGTTACCTATCATAACAAAAACAAACAGCTTCTTGCAATACTTATGAAATAATTTAGTTTCTTGTATATATTATTTCTACTAGATGGCGCGTCAACCTGTAAAGTGTCAAAATAATGTGCGCATAAAGGTTGTCATTTGAAGCCGAGCTGTAGCACTAACGATTTTGCATACTTCGCTTGGTGACACACGGGAAAACACTGGCCGATCGAACTTCGTGCTTGTCCGTGACGTTTTACCAAAGCAAAGATTTGCGTAAGAAAAACTTTGCGCAAGAAAATCGCATTGAGTCGCGCTGTTCAACGGCAAGCGGCCTAATTTTTGAGACTTAAAAGGCACGGAATACTTCACACCGCAAATACCAGGCGGAGCCACTTTCTTCGCCGTCGCCATGATGCATTGGCAACGTCACGCAGCCTGCGGTTGATGTGTGAGCGTGTGTCGTGTGCGAAAGGAAGACGGCGGCGGTGCCAAATAAGTTGTCAATCTCGAAGTTCGGATGCCCGTTTAAGTTAAGAGCCTAGCGTCGCGATCATGACTTTCATCACGTCGTGGGAGGAATTCTCGAAAGCCGCCGAGAGGCTCTACCTCGCCGATCCCATGAAGGTGAGAAGGAAAGGAGTAAATGCCCGCAAGCCGGCACATGCGGCATGGTCGTTGTGTGTCTTGCAAATTGCTGGCTTTCGCAGATTTTGAACGATCTGACAACGAAATGCCCTTTCCAGAGCACGAGAAAGTTCGCTTTGCACGTCCTGCACGTCTTAATTGGCGCAAGCGAATCTTGCATGCGCTCGCTCCAGATGGTGTACGTCCCAAATCGGCATTCCAGAGTGCGGAATAATTTGTGTACACGTGTTACAACTGTAGTTACGATTATCTTTTCTTCCTCTGCAGGTTAGGTTCACTGTAAAATACAGGCACTGCGATGGCAAGCTCCAAGTCAAAGTAACAGACAATCAAGTGGTACGTAAAGCGGTCGACGATCGCGTTTTGAATCGTTGCCAGCGCTCTTCCAAGTCGTGGGCGCCAGTATTAAATGTCATAAACCTGCTTATCTTGTGGAACATGCTTGGGACAACGGCAGGTCTATGAAATGTCCGTAATTTGGTGCCGCTGCCAAAGGTATGCAACTGTAATGCAGCGAAATCAGAATTTCATTGCGTCAAATAGTTGACGTCAGCATACTTTTTAACTTTCACCTAGCTCACGTGCAATGTCTGCACTTCTGCAGCTCGATGTGAGAGAGAGTATGCTATGAAAGTGTATAGCAAGCTTGTAATGTGCATCTCCATATTGTGAAACTCTCGGATCTCCGCGCTTCAACGCTTTAGACATGAATGTATTATATACCTCTGTGGACTGTTAGCCTGCTTCTCCTCATTCAAAACAAGTGCTCTAGAAGGAAGTGTTCTCAGCCATCGTTGTGGGCAACTTCATGAGATCGCCTTTGCTTCACAAAGTGAGGTAAAGTTGGAAGTTGCTATACAATTTATGGATGAGCGAGCTCAGCAATGTTCGCCCCAACCACATGAAAAAAGTTGTGTGGTCAATTTGTGACGTCGTTTTTCTCCAGCTGGTCAAGTGCATACATCTGCTTCTCGCGAACAAGTCGGGCAGTATTTACTAGACTTTCTTCTGACGTAAAAGTTTTGAAATATGTCCACATGTACGTGTAGCTAAAGTGGTATGAAGCTTTGATGCAGCATGTTTTGCTGCTGAAACCTCTTGCTGAACAATTGATTTCATGGAACGTGTAACTCACTGTGTCAAAGCTTCGAGCCACCTGTATCAGACGAATGAGAACAAGTTTACGTAGTTCTATGCACAGGAAATAACGAAATGCACTCTCAGTCAAGCTCATTGAGTTCGCCAGCAAGTGTTGACATTTGAGGTGAGGTCTTTTGGAAACGCAATAATTTCACCGGATGAGTTTGAGCAAAGTCGAGTTTCATGAGGTCGTTTGGTTGTGATCAATTCCCAATGGTCAAAATATGACAAGGCTACTAATAGAAGTCTATTTCTTTCCCCCACAGTGCCTTCAATATCTGACAGAACATTCTCAAGACGTCAAGAGGATAGAAAAACTAACCAACCTGCTGATGAGGCATATGGCATCGAAGGAACGATGACTGTGCGGCCTTCGCCCATGCTTTGCGCGCCTTGTACATTCTTCATACCTACGGACTGTCGTTTCCGGGAGACCTTGTTAAGTCTTTTGTGGACGTGGCTGTGGCGCTTGTTACAGGGTGATGGCAGTTCTTCACTCAACTCTCTACACTGAATACCGTTTTTGATTTGAGCACGAGTGGTTTGTGCTCATTCAGTCTTTTAAGTGAGCAATGTGTGAAACCACTGTAAATAGCGCTGTCTCCAGTTGCACCGTTCATGGAAGAACTGTTGACGAGTACGGTGTGTGGCTGCTTTCTATAAAAGGTCCTTCAAGGGCCAAATGCCTTGCTCGAATCGAGCACTTTCATGTTTGCTTGGAAGGCTGTTGACATGATGTCCGGGACAGGGGTAACAGAACTTGCTGGCCAGGAAAGCCAGAAGAAATGGTCACGAAGGAGATGAATTCGGCACCAGCAGAGCTTGGCTGACATTGTGTGCTGTAGGTTGTGCATAGCAAGCATCTCCTGCACAATGCATTGCTTCCAGTCAAGCACATCAGGAATTGTTCAGGAGGCAAACATAACTAGCCAGCCAAAAGACCAGAGGAAACAGTCTTTGTAAATCATGGATGCTGCAGCAGCCGCAAAGTTTGTCACAACTTGCATGCAGTGACCTGTACGGTTAGCTTGTTTATAAGCTTTGCAAAAAACTCGTGGGGGAAGAAGGCCACGACAAGATTACTCAGGTGATTACACAGGCTCTTGGCGTGTCGTTAAAGCGAAGGCAACAGCTTGCGAAAAGGGCAGATGCGGTGGTCTTGTGCAACAGACAGACTACAAGGTGGGGAAGTGTGCTAAGGCTTCTGGGATATATTGTCACTTGTTCAAAGAACACTTCTCTCCAATTGAATGAAGCATGGCTGACGACACTTTAGCGTTGATGTGCTCTTACGCATTTGCCTGAAGTTGTTAACCCGGGTGAGTTGTTTCTATATGCAATCTCTGCAGCTCCATTCAGGATCAAACGCTTTTAAAAAATGTGTTTCCGGTACACTTTTCTCACTCTTCTTAATTTGTTGCACAAAATTCCGTGCTGCCCAAATCGGTTTCGTGTCACCGACATCGCTCGTTTTAATTGAATAAAACAGTGTATGAAGCCTCACGTGGCAGGGTGTCGTGTTGTCGCTGCATCTCATGTGAAACTTGCACAATACTGGCTGGAAATGTTGAAAAGCCTTTATTTTCTTGTTCAGAAACACTTTTTTTTTTACACACGCTGGTAAGCGCAAGGTTTGGTGCACGACGACATTTCGAAAAATCTGCTCAAGATTCTGGTTGTTCCTACAAGCAACCCCCACCATACACTCTCGTACCACTCATTTCATGTCGTACAAAACGCGCAATACATAGATAATGTAGGCTCCTTTCAACGTCTAACTGCAGCCAAACTTCATTCCTACTTGAGCCAGCAACAGATTGTTCACTGAAACTCGCAAAGTACAAAGTTCACACTCCTCGTCCCTCCGTTTTTATGTCCAGAAAGATTTCAAAGTTGTGAAATTACATAGCGGATGCACGTCACCCATTTAGAGATGGCAATCGTGTGACGAACTCCCACTAGTACCTCGTCTAGCAATGGCATTCTCGACATGTTTAGAATTAGTTTTTTTGTCCAAGCTCTTGGAAAAAGGTACAGACGCAATTTTTGTTGTGCTTTATTATATTAAGATGGATGGTGCACAGTTCATTCATTACAGTACGAAGCTCTGGTTTGAGAATGCAACGAGGTTCAATGCACCATCTTTTGATATGACCAGTCCAAAATACATGCCAAGCACAGCGCAGTGTAAGGCTTGAAAAGTAGGGTTCCACGGTTGGCAATGCTATATGACCACATTCTGATTTCTGCGGTGTAACCAGAGCCTCGCTTTGAAAAGAAAGCACTCCTGCATTTGGTGTACCTTTAAATGCATTACATATAAAGAGATACGATTGATTCGTTGAGCACATCTGAGAAATTCATACCTTATACCAGAATTGTGGATTTCAAAAGCGAGACATCTTTTGTGTCAGTACCACTTTACGACTTATTCAGTAGGGAGCTTTACATTTTCGTACTCGAAGTTAGCAGACGCAAACCACCAGGATAACAAAAGGAGTACAAAAGAAAATGCAAGCAGGGCGTGGTGCTTTGCATACAGAAAACCTAAAGCTCCCTAGTGGCTCCCCTGGTGAGGAAGACTAACGCTACCAGGTTGCAGATTACTATTTCCTTGTGGATCTTTTGTTGCAGTGCTTTCCAAGACAAAAAAAATCTGTCCGTTTTCAAATAAGGCAAGACAACAGGCGGTTGTGATGCCGAGTATGAATCTACATTGCAGCAACATTGGAACAATTTTTTTCTGGCTGTGAGGGCTGAAGTAGACACATGGCACCACTGCTCAAAGGAGAATGAAATTCCTTCGCACTTTCTAACAAAAAAACAAAGATGAAATCAAGGGTGTTTAGTTGCTAGTATGTGTGCAATTTGAAAACAGATGTATTATACATAAGTCAGCATAGGTGTTTACTCCAAAATTTACCAGAGGGAGCTATGGTGCTGCCATCGCTAAACTACCATGCGAAGGGCCATGGTTGATGGTACATGAATTTGTCCAATCTGTGACTGTGGTTCCCGACGTTATTGCGGCTTTACATATTGCGTTTTTACCTCCGAATTTCCTAGCATTAATTTCCTAAACCTATCGAGGCAAGTTGTTTTCTGCACAGATGCCTAATCGCAGGTTGTATCCAAATTGCACCCCACTATGGTGGCTCCCTTATAGTGACGGAAGCTAATCTCAAAGGTGATGCTTCTATGTACTGCAGATGCAAGAATACTGCAGGAGCATGCGTCATTGCCAGCGTGTTTTGAACATCGCCCTTAACCAATTGTTGCATCCATAGCACAACACTTCGTTGCTCAATTTGCGAAGTCACAAGGCCGCCTGAAGCCAGAAAGATGATCTTCAGGCAAATACACATACTGGTGGCCGAGCTACAATGCTTGCGGCCCCCAGAGATATTGTCGAAGTTCCCCCTTGTAATTTTCAAAGGGAATCGAGCAATAAGCATTAATAATGTATACAGTTTAGTTGGGTTTTAGCACATGTGGGCTTGTTCCACATTTTATGCACATCTCGAAAATAAAACGGCATCTGCGCCTCCTGCTGCTTGTCATCAGCTAATCAACAACTTGCCTCGAGGATGACTGACCATGTTTAATGGCACGAGAGCATCGTAGGCCAAAGACCGCCACAACTGCCTTTATGGTCTCGCGTGAATCTGCGATGGCTCGCAGTTGATTTGGAAAACAACTCGCCTTTTCTCAAGGTCGAGACAAACCTCAGAAAGAAATGGCCATCAACCGGGCAACGTTCATACCAAAGTGCAGGTGCCTCCGGAGAAGTAAAGAAGCAAAGCAAGATCCAGAGAAATTGAAAGCAGCGCCAAGATCTGCAAGATCACTTGGCAAAGTAGTACAATGTTTCGCCTTCATAGCCAGAAAAGGTTGTTTGTAAACTACGCTAACTTTTCTCTTTTTCTGCCTTATCACCACAAAAGAAATGAAAAGTGCCAACTCCACTTGTGCTTGTCTGCAAATTTTGGCCAGGCCATCCTGGGTATTTCGCACCTGGTTTCTTCACTTCCTAGAAATTCTACAGAAACAAGTTTTCTGTGCTGGATGAATCTCGAGTTGTCACTCGACTATCACAGCTGGAAGACAAGGTTTGCCTGCCACAAAAAAACATCTGTTGCCGAGAAGCCTAACAGTAGCAACGTTCTGAATATAGCTTTTCGTGCTAGCTTTGTTTGCCACTCGGATAGCGTTACAATGAAAACTGCTAGTAAGTACGGGTTCACTTGTGGTAGCGTCTTGCAGAAGTGAAACGACTTAAATTGCACTGTGGCTACCATCTACATGAGATGGCCAAAAGCGCAAACACGTTCACTGAATCAAAAAGTGTGGCCCAAAAGTAGCGCATTTCAGAAAGGTTGCACCGAAGAACCTTCAGCACTGAAGTAAAACATAGCACACCTACACCAAGCTCGGCTATCCTGCCGGGGCTACATAAATAGCAGAACACTAAAGCAATGTATCGCTTTAAATGTGATGAATCTACCGTACAATGCATTTTGTTTATTTAAATATGGCAGCACATTGTTGCTTCTCCGTGGTGAAGGGTTTCTACCATCCACGTGCACAGCACCCAACAAGAAAAAAAAAAAAGAAGAAAATTTGATGGCTAGAATTATTGCCCAAATTCTAGTCGCGAGCCATACACTACAATTTTTACATGTTTCACAGGCGTTCTTCGGAGAATGCAGAAAGCCCAGTAGTTGAACGCAGTGCAATACAGAATGGCACCGTGTGTAATGTTTGCTCAATTGCACATCGATTTCTGTATCGTTGAACCGCAACAGCACAAGCTGGTTAATTCATCCGTAGCCAATTACTGAGGCAAAAAATTGTTGCAAATCGCAGTACTGGGCTTACTATAAATGAGGGACACGCATTCCAGTGTTATGCACAGCACATTTCATTGAATGTCTAAGCAGCATCATAACCTTGGCATAACGAAGCTGAAGGGGGAAGCCACAATTACTTTATATCCATTTAGTATAAATTTATGCATCATTAAAATGAACTTCTAAACACATGGGCTGCTATAGGCATCTTGAATTGGAATTATGATTACTTGGTTATATCCATCATTTCGTTACAAGGTCAGACTGTATATGCGCATTAGAAAATGTGAATGACCAGCCAGACTTCGGCAACAGTGGCATAGAAAACTCCCGTACTAACTGAAGGTTAACAGCGTAACCAAAGAAGGAAGAGGCAACTTTGTGATAGGTTCACAGTTTCATAGTTTTTATTTACAGTCCAGCCAACAGTGGGCGTAAAAAAAAAAGTCATGCTCAGAGTAAAAAGAAAAAAGAAATGAGTCCATGCGTAAAGACTTCTGCTTGTTTACGAACGTGCAGAATTTCTTGCGTGTGTGTCTTTATAAATAAATGGCAGTAGGTTATTCAAGGAACATTGAAGTGGCTCTCACTAGTGCTGTTAGGTGATCAGGCTTCATCAAGCACTTGGCCATGACTGTCGGAACTATGCACGCCTTCTTGCTGCTGGTATGCAAGTTTGCTGTGGAACTTTAGATTCATGAAGACTCGAAAACCACTCCAAGGTCCCTTTCAAGTCAAAGAAGTAAACAAAGCTAGCTAAAAAAAACATACCAACAGCAGTTTCACCAGCTAAACTAACACAGAGATCAAAATAAATGTAAGCTCGCTGGTGATCTTTTCTAAGACCAGTGTCGACTGCTAGAACCAAACAATCTTGCACAACTTGTCAACTGACGCACCAGGTGGGGTTGCCATGCATCGAGTCTGCCTCTTGCCACACAACATCGATGGTGACCCACTTGCCTTCTGTTCTGGCAGGACTTCCTTTGCACAGGTGTCCGCTCGAGGCATGCGACCACATGCTGCCATCGCAATGATCAAATCGCCCGTGCGAAAGTACCAATACTAGAACTGATGGCACACCAGCACTGCGAGTCAACTAGCTTCACTTGCTGCCTTATAAATTGCACGCAACCTTAACGGCATAACGATGACCACGGGCATTGTAAAATGATGCCCGCAGGCATCAGAGGCATCGTTAGGTTCATCAGTGTACCGTGGAGCTAATAGCGAGTGTGGTGCGATGTCGCTGGCACTCGAGTGACTGACGCTGTGTTGCCAATCGTCAAAAGAGATTGGCTCAAAGCACAGCCCCTAGAATCCCTTGCTGCCACTTGCCTTTGCATTCCCAGTAAACAATTGAGCACACGAAACAAAAATAAAAGACTCAATGTTGCACGTGCTTCTGAAAAAAAAAAAAAAGCCTGCAAAAGTAAGACACACAAACATGTTCACATGCAACAAAAACTAAACCAAAGCTTTGGACACACATCTCCTGAGCATGGCTTTCATTTCTCTGTTTCATAACTGCAGACTTCTCATACGCACAAGAAAAGAAGCCTGCACACACAGCGCTTTAAAAACAATTGAAACGCTATATTAAAAAACTAGCAGCGGGGGGAGGCTCCGATATCAAAAGGCGACGACCGACGAGGAAGGCAGAATGTATTTACAGGCTCCTCGTGTCGCCGAGCGAATACGCCGGCCCGACGCCACCATCTTCGGCCGTAACATCTATCTTGATGCTGTGGAGTAAACAGAAGTATACGAGGAACGCTGTAGTCCAATGGCGTGCATCGATAACACTTCAATCACAGGGTTTCCAACATGCATCGACACTTTCAAAAGCCCTTTGGGCATCTATGACTGTGTGTGCCAAGTTCTTGCTCCCAAATCTAGAAGACTAAAGAAAATTTTGACGAGAAATGCATTGCATCTACCGAGTAGATTACACATGTCATGAAAAATCTGGCACTGTGCTTGAATCTTAATCCAGCAGCAAATGAAGATAAATGTCTGGGTGGTTGTTGGCAGTGCTGATCTGTTATATGCGAATTGTGCATCAAGTTGGGAAGGCATCACATACTGTGATGTGTTTATGGAGTGCCCATTGTTTGAAACAAGATTTGTTCCTGCGTCTGAACTATATTTCTTCAACTGGGGTGTGGAGTCTACATTTGCTTAGGTAATAAAACACTCATAAATTTGAAAAATAACGCTCCACTGTGATCTCCTTCTAATGATTCTAATACAGTCAAACCTCGTTAATACGTACCTGATTAACGTGTAATTGCTGTTTAAATGTAGTCGCGAAGATTCCCCCACCTAGCCCCCATTGAACCTCATGTATTCGCCGACTGCTGAAGCCGTAGTCGCTCAGTGCCCACCAAATGGTTAGTGCATACTATTTTCTTTCTTGTTCTACACGCACAGGCACGAAATCGACAAAATTTGATGTGTGCAGGCGTTCGATTCTCGAGCTGCGACACCCGGACGACAGCCACTCGCAATAGTGACGCTTAAACATGGCTGCCATTTCCTGGTCATACAGCTGTTGCCAATTGCAGCACACAAAAGCATGGCCTTCGAGATTGGCTTCCGGTAACATGAAGAAGCTGCCGGTAGGGGTGCGAATTCACTGTCACCGCCGAACTCAATCTAAGTAGTAATCGCACAGAAGCACATTTTTTTGTATGCCTAGGCATTTCTGCGCTTACCCAACGAGAAATGTCTCTCCATCCATCTGTCCCGTAAGAGGACCGCTTTCAAGATAAAGCCCAGAGCTGCGAGTGACTGCACTAAACTGTACCATCACACAGCCTGTTGCTTCAACGTGAACGAGGCGGCGAGAACACAGTGCTCGTGAAGCTCTCGGCACAAGCCACACCCTGCCCCTTTCGCAAGTCGCTTTCAAGATGTGGGCCCGCGCGTCTCTTCAGCGCACAGCGGCGGAAACGCAGCACGCGGAGCTATTAGCAGTCGGCACTTTCTGTCCGCATCACAGATCGTTTTCAAGATACGGTCCGTGCGGCCATGCCATATACGGAGGCGCCGCCAGTGTAAGTTTGCTGACGCATGATAATGATTTGACACGGATGGATAAGGCACTAATGTGCGATAACGGCTTATAGTGATCGGAACGTCATCAGCGCACTGGCTGCTGCCACATGCAGTACTTTGCTAGCGTTATTAATGCACCTTGCGCCGCCGTGCGCACCAGTTCGTGTCGCCGTAGCGCTGTCGTTTGTTTGTACTGGCCGGATCAAGTTTCATAACATTGATAACGACAGTGGGCTGTGTGGAGATGAGCAAGTGGCACAATGCTTATGCATACTTAGAGAAGTTCCTGCGTGAATTTTTTTCTTCTTTATTCCGCCAATGTGTTTGCAGTTATGGTGTTATCGCGGTGCTCAACGGTCTTTGCTGCGGCATGTCGTGTTTATGTTATCGAGAAGTCAAGATTGTTAGATTCGTGGAGTTCTCGGATAGAGACATTGTTGCCACTGTTATACTTGAAGATGTGCAAAGTAGAAGTGATGACAAGGACGATGTGGAAGTGGACGAGGGCCTTTCATTATGCGACGCGACACATGCTTTGAGCGTCATGCGAGCTTTCGCAGAGAAGCGGGGCCTCATGGACAAACTTGCTCACGGCCTTACAGAGTTCAAAGATGTTGCAGCAAGGCCACCACGGCAGCAAGTGAAGACCGCCAATTTTTTGCCGCCTAACTACAAATAAAGCCTGTCTGAGTGTGTGTGTTTGAGAGCATCGTGACATAGTTCTTTTCCGGCCGGTAAGCAGCTTCTAAATTGGCATTGGCGGTTAATTCGTACATCGGTTAGTGCTACCTAAATGCTATTCCCGGCAGACTATGTATTAACAAGGTTTGATTGTAACGTGAGGAATCTGCACAATTCTTGGTGGACAGAATTCATAATCCCTAAGCTTTCCACGTCTTCCCAGACTGTCCTGCCGAAAATTCCTCGATGCATTAATGGAAGGAAGAAAATATGCTGTTTTGTAATGCACTTTGTTATAGTACCCATAATAGTTACTAAGTCCACGTTCACCAGTTCTCGCAAGCCAATCGCAAATCAATTAACATCTGTTGCCTCTACATCACAATAGTTCTTTTGTGGTCCACGTTGCGTGTGCAGAAGTGCTAAACAGGCTCTCTTCAAGTTGGAACTCACCTGCAGCTAGGGCTGAAGCAGATGCCGTGGCTGTGGCTCCTGTCGGCTTGGGTGGCAGGCGCTGACGCCACTTCTGAATGTCCTCGCGCCGCGCATCAGGCTGAATCTGGTTGCGCACGCCACCGAGCACTGTTGAAGTCGCCTCGGTGGCAACGATGATGCCGGCAGCCATGGTGGGCGGAATCTGACGAAGCAGCCCCCCGACGGCCCCGCTGACTCCTTTCTGGCGGTGCTCCTGTGAAGCCGCCTTCACCAATGTGCGCGCAGTGTCTCCCAATCCCTGCAGGATAGGACGCAAGGAGAATGGGGGGAGAGAGAAGGCATCAGATCGGCGCGATGGACAGGGGCAGGTATCTTTGCAGCAGATGGCGTGCATCATTGCAGCTTGCTACCCTCGCCGAGTCCGGCTTTCTCCACACGCAGGCCAGATGAAAAATGTTGGCCAATATTTGCATCCACCTGTTTAGTGCTCATCTGTCTAACCTAACCAGCGTCAAGTCTGTCAACATAAACTGCACTGGTCTGGCTCACTGGGCTAGCTACCTGCTGACGAATCATGTCTGAGACCGCATGGGAGAGTGCTTACATTAATGGCAACACACCTGCAATAGTTAGTCCCAACTGCGCAGCCTTCGCGAACTCGCACTATGAGCGAGGTCCGGAGAAGGACGCCTCTCGCAACAGAGCAACTATGTACAGCAGGTGTCGAGACTACAGCAGGTGCCAAGTTTCAACCTTTAATGTGCCACAAAGGTCGAAATGCAAGAAAGTGCTTGCCACAGAGCTGCAGTCATGGGTTGTTTCAGAATGGGCGACAATTTTACTTTGACCATTTTTTCCAGTGCCAACAGAGAGGGGAAGACAAAAAACAGTGGTGGTCGCTCACCTCTGTAACCACTTGGTAGGCATTGTTGACCCCTTCTCGGATGTCAACAGGCAGGTTGTTGGGGACGGTACGGTGTCGCCGGTTGTGAGATTCCACAAGCATGCTGGGGCCCGGTGACAGCATGTCGTACGCCAGCTCGGCAACACCCTGCGAAGGTCATGCAAGTCGCGAGTCACAGAGTGGCAACGACAGAGCTGCCCTGGTTCCGAACTCGAGGACCACATGTCACTGAGCTGATTGGCCTTGCATACTACCCTTTGTTACACAGCACCCGCCAATGACCTTTTAATCCAGGGCAGGCCATCTGCCAAAGTACCAGATTTGAAAAGTCCTTAATTGTGTAACTCGATGAGTGCTCTCAAGAAATAAGTACAGTTGCTGCTTGTTGTGTTCTTCCATCCTCACATTTCTTTAACTTGTGAAAGCAAGAGTTCTCCAAATATGTCTGAAAGGAACTTTCTGGAGCAGAAATATCTGTTTCTGAGCAGTCGGAAGTGGACAAAAGTTCATACTAGAGCAACCACAAGCAGAGAAGGGCACTATATTTATTCAAATAAAAGGCAAGGTTTATTCCCTGAATCCTTAGCCTCGAATCACCCCCGGCCTAAAAGGCGAGACTGATAGATTTAGTTACTATTTTAATATGCCACATATCTGCCAATCCAGATCTTAGAGGGCAACATAAATTATAGCAATAAGCCTTGGCAGGTGATGCAGTAGCGTATTTTTGCACATATACTCGCACAGAGAATTTTTTATTAGATTTAAAGGCAGGGTGCGGATTATATGCAAATTTTGCCTCGAGAAGTGGCTTCACAGCAGCACGAGTTTCGCTTTATGGTGTAGCTCCAGAGCAGCATGGCAAATGCTGCCATAAACCCATACGAGCTTGTCGGCAAGCTTCGCAGTTGAAGAAAAATTTTGTCCTGGTCCGGGGATCAAACTCGGGACCAACGCGTTTTGGGGCAGTTTCTCTACCATCTGAGCTAACCAGGGAGCTAGCAGATTACAGAGAAAGGCAGAATTAATTGACAACACAAAGTGCAGGGACACTGGAATACGGCACATCAGTTCTGCAAAGTTTCTGTGGGGGAGGGAGGGGTTTCCTTTGTAGCATTCTGCTATTCTTGGACAGATGGCAACTTACCACTTTCATAAAACCTCCTTCATCTTGCATATTTTTGAAGAACTGATTTGCCATAAGTGCAACATTTTGTTCACACCTGCATGAAGACTATCAGTTCTTTTTTAAAGCAAAGCTTTCTTTGCCTCTTGCTTCGACTTTTGTGCTGCTGCTGTGTTCTTGCATGCCGCGTCGGGGTGTACTTTCGAATGTGTATACACATGGCAGGAGCATGGCAGAGAGGAAAGTTGATACGAGAGACTTGTCTCGACCTTCCCATCACATGTGCACAATGCACTCTGGAACTTCTTGGGTGTCACCATATTAGCCTCTTGACAGCTGTAATTATCTGCGACCCCCATCAAAAGCATTGCAGAAACTGCAGCGCTTAGCTTTCTACTCATGTGAAAATGTAGAGGGGATGTGAATAGGACTGTAGAAAGGAAGGGAGGGCGGGGGGAGGCGGAAAATCGGTAGTACTGACAAGTGAATAACAGCCTTGCTACTTTCACAGTTCCCATACAGGGGGAGAGGGTGGGAGAGGGAGAAAGATGACGTGAGAATATATGGAAACAGCGGTTGCAGGCAAACTGACACCTTACAGTACGGTACACCTTTGCTATTTCTGAAAAATAAACACGCAACTGTCAAGTGGACAACTGACGCAGGGTGTGCAGATGCAAAGCCACACAAAAAGACCATAGGGTCTAACACTACAGAAGCTGTCGCGCGTGAAATCAACACTTCTGTGCCCGCCGTGGTAGCTTAATGGCTGTTGCAATGCTCGAGGTCATGGGTTCAATCCTGTCCGTAGTAGCCGCATTTCGACGAGAACGAAATACAAGAACAGTAGTGCAATTAAATTTAGGCTCACTTTAAACAACAACAGGGTTTCAAAATTAATCCGAAGTCCGCCGCCATGGCGTGCCTCATAATCCGATCGTGGTTTTGGCACGTACAGCCCGATAATTCAATTAAACTTGAGAACACTTCTGCCACAACGCAATGTGCCGTGTGAGGTAGTGATAATGCTCCACCCTCCCGGAGGTTATAACAATGGCAAACAACAACGCCTTAAGCAAACACGTCTCCCTGTGTGTTCTGTGTACTACGTAGACAAATAGCAATGTTGCACACAAGGTAACCTTTAACATGCAACTCCCAACTCTGGTACTGCACTAAATGCTGAAGGAATTGCACATTCGCTGTCACCATCACAGCTAATTATCGTCAATTAAATCAAACGGCATAGAAGGCTTTGCTTCTATCGATTTTGTTTCTTCCTCCAGTGTAGTTAAGAACGTGCAACTAGACAACACAGCAAGACTTGCTAGCACTGACCTGCACGGTCTGGACGACCTTGTTGGTGAGCTCGAGGCAGGCCATGGCAGTTGAGATGGTGAAGGAGTTGGCGCCCCGCTGCAGGCCGCGCACAATGCGACCGTCCCGTCGGTACTGTTCCACAGGCATCCACACCAGGTCCCGCAAGCCGCTAACTGTGTGGGTCAGGTGGGCACAACGTTTTAGTCCAGGGAAAGTTGCCAGATACAGCTGAACCTTATAACCAAGTTGCATTCGACCTGGAAATGCCCCAGTTATATCCAATATTCGCTATAAGCATATCACCTGTCACATGCCGATATCAGCGAGAAACAGTTTAGATTAACTAAACTAAATTAAACTAAACGATACTGTTTTATGCGATTTCCCAGTGCCACTGTTCTTGATCGATAACACAGAAAATGAGCCAATACAGTAATGCTTCTCTTTTACTGGTTGATAACTTAATATGCTCCAGGAAACAATCTTTCGGCACCGACGTTCATTACATTACCAAACTGCGATCGTACCATACGTTTTTCAGTGGCTAAGTTTTACGTGAACAAAGAAACGTGTGATGCACACGTGATCGAGAGCAGTAGGTGCCCGTCATGGTACATTTCTCACAGTACTCCCCCGCCCGTGTCACGTCAAAATGCCTGCGCAGACCCAGCTTCTGTCTCCGGTACCAGCAAATCTCCTCGCGGGTCGTCGCATGCTGCATTCAAAGCTATCGCCACCAAATTTACTGCAATAAGCACCTTCACCCATCCGTCTCAACGTGCGTGTGCTGTAGCGAAGTGTGCAGCACGCTTTTGACAGGCAATAACCCAAGCGCGCCACCGTTCCCTGCTGCAGGCAAGCGCATAGTGAATGTCGTTTCACTCTGGTGGCACCTAATTCCGCCGTCACTCACCAGATCAATTTCGCTTCCATTTCCCACGAGGTCTAAAAACATTACACAATAGGAAAGCGACAAAGCGCGTCTCGGCCTGCTCGGTTCTCATCAGCTCGATGCATGTCAATGGCACCTTATTTTGACGTCAATTCTTGCTGAGTGCGCACATTAAAACTTCCGGCCAGAACACCCTGCCCAAAGAAGCTGCTGACTGAAGCAGAGTTCAAGGAATACGAATGTAAGCTTGCCGAAGCTACAAAAAAGGCAACATATGCATCGGTGTCTTGCACTGGCAACGATTCATGCAATGCTTCGCATTACGAAAATGTCAACTACAGTTGAGTCTGGCGGATTTTCCGGTTATGTTTTCTTCTTGTGCTTTTTTTCCAGAACGAATGAATGAGGTTCTCCTGTATTTCAGAGTAAATCTAGATTAACAAGGCCAAATTTAAATCCCGAATGACCCCTTCTGGTGATGTCGCTTTCAATGCATGCAAGTTAGTAATCCAGGGAATTCTGTAGGTTACTTGCCCTGCAATCTCGCTTTCCAATGAAAAGCTCTTATCCACAAATTAAACTGATGTCCCAGGCCTGTTCAACAACACTATTCATGTCAGAGTTCCGATCCGATGCACCCACCAAATGCCATGTAATGATCACTGCATGCATGGCTGAAGTGTTTGGCAAAGTTATTGCAAGCGGCTTGACTGAAGAAAGTCAACAATGCAGTAAAAATGGCTTGCAGCTTCAACCTTGTCACAATCGGACAGTGATCGCAGTAACAGGCCTGCAGCTACATCAACCGAAGCTGCTATTTCTTTCAAGCTTTTCACCCCATTCCAGATTTCACCATCATGGCTGCAATAGCAACTGCCACTTGTCTGTCTGCGTTGTAGGAGTGTACTTCAAGCCAGAGCAGGCTGACAACAAGGCATGTGTTACTCACAAAGCTGCACAAACGAGTGCATGGGACCCACTCCACCGAGCACGCTTGGCACCTGGTTTTTCTTGATGTCGTTGAGCCACTCGTTGATTGCAAAGGCGACCAGCTTGTCAAAGCCCAACAACCTGCAATAAAAGTTTGCAATCAGGGAATGAAAAAAAAAATACGGAAACAAAATGGCACATCAACTACAGCTGGCATCACATGGGAAGTTAAAGTAGCAGACCAATATAGCAGATGAAGTATGTAAAAAAAAAAAAAAGTGGGGGGTAGGGGGGAGGTGAAGTGGCCAAAAACATTCGGTTTTCTAAAAAAAATTCTAGAGGGAACTCTGTTGCTACGAATATTCAGCTGCCACGAGAATGATGAGTAGCACATGAATTCCTTTAATCTCTGTACTTGTAGCTTGTAATGTTCCTGTAATGTTACAGTCAAACCCGTGCATAATGATCCCAGACATGACCAATCTATTGGTTATAATGACCACATTTCAGTGCACTTGTTATTTTCCTACTCTACCTATTGAAGCTGCGTTCAGATACAATGAAATTTTTTTCAGCGCCTTACTGTTGCAATGAACACTTCCAACTGCGACGAAGATACGACGTGCTAGATTGGCAAGCATTGTGCAACAATTCGTACAATAATTACTAAATGGAACACTGGTGCTAGTATTTACAGGAGCTGCAAGTGCATGGTGCTTCAGCCAGCATAAAAATGATGGTTAGCGCATGGCATTATCTAAAGTTCGTCTTTCCAGCTTTGACTGGCTTCTTGACATTGCAAACTCATAACTTAACTTGACATAACTCGTAACTCAATTTAACTTGCAAACTCATAATTTAACTTGACATAACTCATAAACGGAAGCAAACAGGAGCATGGTGGCACTTTGCCATTTTAGGTTTTCCACTAACAGAAAGCAAAATGATGCTTCTTTTCATACCGAACTTCAAGATGCCATGAAACATTTCTTCAGCAGACATTGCAATCAAGCCCTCTCAGTAACAGAAGATTCGATTAATTGAAAAGACGGTTCAATTCACTCGTAAGCACACAGCAGGCATCGCTTTCATTTTTTTGCTCACGCAAGGGAGAAGAGATCGGGGATGGCTAAAGAACAGCTTACCCCTGCCTTGTTTGTAGCTTTTTGAGGGTGATCTCTAGGCAGTTCAGTTGACCCAAGCCCATCAACAGGCCTGCCAGTGCTCCCTGAAGAAGAGGAACGAGGTACGTAAGCATCCAAGAATGGAACTTAAAGGCCAACAGCAACGAAATTTCACTTGGGCTAAATTGCCCGGAAATGCTCAGCATATACTACCAATGTAATCTTGGCAAAGCTGCAGGTCTGGTATGTGTGTCTCATTGTCTTATTAGTAGCCTTTAAATAGCGCATAAGCAGATGATGTGTGTGCCTGTGGGGGGGCTGTAGTGATGTGGATTTGGCAAAAGTTTCAGAACCATACACAACTACTGATCTCTCAGTTGAGCCCAGGTGCGAAACTCGCTGGACATTTGCAATAACAGGCGTATCTTTCGGCATGCTTTCTCGTTGCGCACATGATTTGAGCTGCTGCAAGAATGCTGACACGTTGCATTGCTGTCGGGTGCTTGAACACGTTATCGAACACGAGCAATGGCTGTGCAGTACAGAACTGCTGCGTAGAGGAAGCATAAACATGTCTTTCCTGCCCCAGCTCTAATAAGTGAAGTGTGTGTCATGGCAGGCAAGTGCAACGCGAACCAGCAAAAGCATACAAAGCGCGTAAACTTAAAAACACTTCGGCTCGGTGCAAGGGTAGAGTGAGCCATTCTAGAGGGCTGGACCCTCTATATGACGATAAGTAGCTTGAGTTACTTATCCTTTACTACAGATGGCAGTAGTTGTCGGTTTGTTCAATGAGTCTAGTGTGTCCAGCGTGTCGGGCAGCGGCTGGTGAAGTTGGTTACATCATGCCGGATACCCAAAGATGGCTAAAATTTTACGCTGCACTTGAAACGTTACCCGTAGCAGCATGGTGATCAGCTGTTGCTTCAGCGCAAGCACACAAGTGAGTGAGCACTTAGTAGAAGGTGCAAAGTCAACTCGCATTGCAAACGTAAAATTTTGCACAGCGGCTACTGTATGTCTCAATTATTTAAAACTGGGCTTTTTACGCAGTCCAGAATTTCGCTGCTGTTAGCCTTTAAGTCACTTTTGCAAACAAGCAAGAAGCAGGTAGAACAACGTATATTATAGGGTTCCAAGAACACTTGCATTATATCAAAATAACTCGACAGCTTTAGTGCCAATTTCAGCGACATTGGAGCACAACTTAGCGAGAATTGAGCGACTTGTGTGCCTCAGCTTAGCGACATGCTCGAAAAAAAGATGGTAGCACTGTATGTGGGTGTGCAATGCTTGTATTGGCTGGTGTTAAGCAGGGCTTCATCTAAAACGTGGATATAACTGCACAGGTAACGCATTCTTAAAATAAGATCTTCATAAAGGTTTTCGTTCACCCATATTACATCATTCAATGAAGTTCACACACCAGCTGTGCATGGTCAAGTGATGAAAAGAAAGAACAGACAACAAGCTGTTGTAACACAAGTGTGGACCTCGTTGTCTATCCTCAAACTTTAGCAGCCTGCCGATACTTTTTACGTTTCATACAATTTTAATGTACAAGCAAAGGTCATGACTAAATAAAACATGAGTAATATTAAAGTTAAGACTGTTTTTCACATGTGGTTTTAATAAAGAATGACCATTGCGACAAACAGAATGGTGCTAGCCAGGCATGTCTTCAAGGTGCCCTGGCTTTCCAAGAACGCTGTCAATCCGAGCTACCATATCCCGGCATTCCATGCATACAACAGCATCACAGTGCCAGTTATCCCTACAGGGAAATGTTGCGAGTGTCTGACCTGCACGCGTTGCCCATCACGGAGGCCATGCGCCAAGGCTCACACCACCGGCATGTGTTTACACCGTTATACTGCGAGTGGCATTGCACTGTTGATGCACCGAACATGAAAATTTTGATGCATACTAGAGTGAATCGCTTACACTACCAGGCCTGCTGTGGAAAAAATGTCCCTCATTCAACCTTGTATTATGTTCAGAACCATTAACCACATTATACTGAGAGACATTTGCGACAATATAATAATGAGACATAACAGACATTTGTGGCCACATTATATTTGTGCACATACAATATACACATGAACACTGCCTGCGAAAGCAGCACAAACTCGCCTGTTCCATGAGTACCCGCTTGCCGTGGTAATCTATCCGAATGGGGACGTCCGGCGTGAACACGAATGACCTGTAACGAGGAGGAGTACCAATGAACACCATGTGCAACTGCTGAATGAACCCCACCCTGGCCCCAGGAGCACAGATTAGTGCAGAACTAATGGATGCAACCAATGCAATAAGGGCCACTATCAGAGCAGAATGTGTACATGCTAACTACACAAGTCGTAGTTGTTTTACTTCTGTATAACAGATGGTTTAGTAAGTTGAATGTGCCTGGACGCGAGTTCGTTGGAAGAACTCACGTCCAGGCACATTCAACTTACTAAACCATCTGTTATACAGCTATGCAATCTTCCTGTGGAACATACGGCAAGCATTCGCGAGCAAAAAGCAACACTATTTGAGGCAATGTATAAAAATACTGATAGAAAAATCTGCACTCTTGCACTGTATATAGAACTCCTGCAATTCCGTGCAGTTTCATTTTTATAGCTGTATGCAATGGCAGTAACGCGGTATCACAAGGGCAACATGATGAGGGCATAAGGTGTCTTATCAATTTGAGGCAAGACATTTTTTCATAGTGGCTTGCATCATTTATGAAAAATCAGCGTGGAAACAGTAAGGTCGACAGAAAGCAAACTATGACAGTTGACTCCATCTGTCCTGCCTGCTTTGACACAGTGCACAGTATTGATTATCTAGAGTTTGATACAGTTCTTGGTGATCTGCATGACTGTCATGTCAGCCAAACCAAGCAGACGACATCTTAATTAAGGAACTAAGTTTTACAACACAACCATTATGCGTGAAAAGAAAGAAATTTTAGATTCTTGCAGATATATGTGTACGGTGTGCACACCCAGAGAGTAAACACAGCATATTGCATTTTTTTTTTTTTCCACTTCAGGCATTTCCAAATGAGTCGACTCAACTTGCCTTATGTACATTGGCATCGGGATAGAATTGGAACTCGAGCTCGTCGGCGAGATGATACACTCAGGTGGACAGGGATCGTCACTCGCGAAGGCCACGTGGCGCTCGGGGTCGGCAGACGTCAGGCTGTTCGCTGCACTAGCAGAGGCATGCCTGACATCTACAGCTGTGAGGAGGGAATCGAGACAGTAGCAGAGATCGTGCGACAAGATTGACTTAGTAAACACTCGGACTGTAAGGAAAGTGGTGCAGTGCAAGTAAACCTAAAATCTGCGACACAAGAAGTCGTAACTTTTGCACGGAAGCAGCAATGGTCACCTTCACAAAGCGCCCACTGGCATTTCGAACATTAGCAGCTTCTGCATGGAAAGCTAGCTTCTGCAAAAAGTTCTGTTTTGTGGCCGAGACCAATATTTGCATTACATGGCACATACAAACTTACTGCAACCGAGCCCGAGTTATGAATAAACCAGTTATTCAAACAAATTCCTGCTTTACCTTGCGAATTCTTTACACCTTAAATGTGTTATTAGCTTGTTTTAAATACTTTTGTTTTAAAATTCATCCTCGCACTGCTATTCCTGGTCAACTCAGGAGGCATGGCAAACACCGGCCAGGTACGATTCCACCTTCATTGGGCCACTGTGACCAAGAATCAAAACTGCCAGCTCATGCTCCACAGCAGATTGTGATGGTCGCCAAGTTGCCCTGACTGACTGTTTCAACATTAAAATATGGCAGCCTCCTCACCTCTTAAGGTCGCCAGCTCCGGAGAATCGGCTCGTGGCGAAGATGGAGAGACCGGTGGGTTGGAGGACAAGCCTGTGAAGAACTGAACCAGGAACAGCACAGCATCCTGCACGAGGAAAACAAAGTGTACCCAACTTGTGTAGCCGTCATTCACTAGTCACCTGAAAAGCCATCAACACGCTGCTTTTGCTATTAACCAGAATGGGGGGGGTGTCCGTACCTGGTCGGCGTTGATTCTCAGTGGCTTGATCGACACTCGTATTTCACACTCCTCGGTGCACGGAGCCTTGAGGTCAGGCCTGACACGTACGCACTTGACACTGACCTGCAGAGGTATGTTTCAGGCATCCGAGAGTGTCAGACAAACCTACTCAAAAGAAAACACGTCAAAAGAACTACCAGGGGTAGCTTCATGGCAAACAAAAATGCACTGCAGTGAAGCTGCCTCTAAATGTGAACTTTGTGTATGACTCCATGCACTTCTAGAGAGAAGGCCACCACGTGCAACTCCATGGCAAAGCGGTGAAGTCTACAGCATCTAACTGCGCATTACTCAGGCCTTTCGAGTAATGCCACTTTGCCATCCCCGCTCTGTAGCTTCCAGAACACTAGTAGAGATGAAAGGAGAGAAAGCGGTGGATTGGTGCAGTAACTAACTCTAACTCCACTTATACTTGGATTTGCAAAATTCTTGCAGCAGAATATTTGCGAGGTGACGTTTTTACATAGTGGAGCCATTCTATGAATAGACTATAAGCTCATTATAACAAAGTCGAAGTGGGAGCCAAAATTACTTTGTTATATTCATTATTGCTACTTACTCCAATATATATCCACCAGGGCGCACAAATGTAAAGATGGAAATAACAAGGCTGCTTTGCGGCCTGTGGAACCACAACACGGCCACAAATGCGATGACATTTGAATAAAGCAACAAAAGAATCTTCAGCGTGCGCAACATGCGACTTTTTAGCACCTGATGTGTTAGACTTTAGATAGCTGCCTTCTGTTCCATTGTGATAGTCTTTCGCGTCTGCTTTCCACTTGGCTTGTCATGGTCAAGCAGCACGTGGTGCACAACACAGTGGTCCACTGTATGATTGAGGAGGAAAGCGAACTTCGACTCATGGCCTCCGAGATTGCTACGATGACAATGCGATCTTGGAGGTCATGCCAGGCTGCCAGTCCGCAGGGAGAGGCAGAAGTGAATGCACAGCCTGGATGTGACCCCTGAAATTGCGCCAAGGAAATCTTGGATGCCAGGCCCAGCTGCAACTGCCTGCGTGGCACGTTTTAGAGAGAAGTAAATGCACTCATTTTTCGCACCACCGTGCATATCTGTGCAGCATGGTGCCGATTGCGCTGCAGAGATCTTGGAGGCCACGCCCAGCTGTGCCTGCTTGCATGGCATGCCGCACAGAACTAAAGGCACTAACCTTTTGCACTGCCGCACATAGCCACGCAGCGTGGCGTGGCTCGTGCAAAAGAGAGGGGTCAGTTGAAAAGTGCAATAGTAAGCAACTGCTTGTGCATAGGTGAGCAGCTAGGCATGGCGGTGAGAAAGACCAGTGTTGCTCTGTGGTTTATTTGACGTGGGCATATGAGAGCCTTGAACTGCCGTGGCGAATGAGTGCCGAACCCCGCAGAAAGCGTTGTACTCGGCAGGCAGTGGCGGGTATTTTTTTGGTTTTGGAGATAAATCTATCGATATATCCATTGGCAGGACAGTTTCACTTTGTTAAAGCAATCTTTTAAATACATGGATCTCAATGGGGATTTCGAGGGGAATTTCATTTATTTCGTTATATCCATTTCGTTGTACCGAGGTTCAATAGCAGTTAGAAGTCTTTCGAGGCCCCTTCAAGAGCAGCATTATAGCAGAACAAGGCACATTTAGCAAGGTCGCTTATAAATGCGAACTGTGTTAGTTGCCCCTTCATTTCCTATGCCATTCCCGAACTTTTAGTGCAGGTAATATTTACACTAAAGTAAAATGGAAAAGGATTTCGATGTTGAGTAACAAAATTGCAGGGTGGGATTTCATCAAATTAAACATCTCAACTGACTTTGCAATGCATAAAAAAATTGCACACAGATGAGACGAGACGCAGGCGAGAGGGATGGTAACACTGACCATGTTGGCATGGGACTGCCTCGGCTTGGCCTCCGAGGCGTACTGATAGAGGAACTTGTTGATGCGCGATGAGGCCAGCCGGTCACAGACTTCGACATCCTGGATGAGCAGGACCTGGCGCGATGCGTAGTATGTGTCCTCTGGGTACACCTCGTGCTGGAATCGGATCTGTAAATGCAGGACGCAAGAGACATACCCGATGTGAGCTATCTGGCGAAAGTTCGTTCATTCGAGCAAACTTTATGTAGACTGCTGCCTACATGGTACCCTTCAAATGTGGCCGAACTTGAAGGACACCTAAGGGCACCATAAGAGTGGTGTGCTGTAGTGCCCCACACTAAAGGTGCCAAGCTGTTTGTGGTCACATATTCAATAAATAATAAAATGTGCCGAAAGGCACATTCAGGGGTTTAACGAAGCCCTCGGATAGTAGAGCACTACGGTGAGAGGTTGCATAGCTCAGGCAATGCAGGCACAAGGCTTCAACCAAGTCGCCCTTTTCTCGAAGCAGTGCATACTGCTCGTTCTTTCTCAGTACAATCAACTCCCTGGAGATAAAAAGAGCTGTCCGGGCAACCTATCGGAAGGATAGTACAGGTGGGTCAAAGCAAGGCCTTAGCCACTTAACATGCACGAGGGGTTCCACTGTACAGTTCACAGGAGACACTGGAGTGACCACACAGTAGGGACCCTGGTACTTGGAAACGAGTTCGTATGAAAGTCCAGGGCTGGCAGTGGGAACCCAAAGCCAGATTAGCAAGTCGGGCGCACAGGGTGCAAGAGCGGTGGGAGTATCCTGACAGTGCTTCTAGTGCTGCTGGTCTTCCGAAGGGAATGTGCATGCAAGTTTTCGGCACTCTTCCGCATGAGCAGCAGCTTGGGACAGGGTGGTGGACTCCAATGTGCAGGAAGGCTCATGTCCGTAAAGAAGAAAGAGATGGGAGAATACTATAGTGGTCTGCATGGGGATATTATATGCATATGTCACAAAAGGTAGAACACAGTCCCAACTGGTCTGGTCAGATAAATAAGTCTCCAAATAAATAAGTAAAATAAAGAAATTAAAAAATTTGGCAGAACCCATTTCACGACGACTGTCAATGGTAACGTGTTCGCACTGAATTAATATAGCGCCACAACGTATCGCCACCATCGAAACGAATTATGTGTGAGGTGTGTACTGCAGCAAGACTCCCCTTTCACGCTTTCCTAAATACACTCTGCGCCATTTGGCACCGCCACGAAGCCTGGGGTGGCATCCAAAATGCATGGGGCACATCGGTGCATGCGAACGCCGAGAACTGCATCATGTGGCAACCAGGCTCCTCTCTCGCACTTCCTTCTGAACACGCTGCGCCATCTGGTGGTGCTGCCGAGAAGTCCGTGCGTGGCCTCGGAGACTAGAAGCGTGGCGTGCCGGTGCCTGCTAATGCTGAGAATTGTTCCCCTGCTTGCCACAGACTCAGTGGCCACGTACTCTGTGACCTAAGTTCACGAGACATTCGCTGAAGAGCGGCACGTGCCCAGTGCGTTAACGGCGCAACTCGCTAAAGCGTTCTCGTAAAAGGCATTGGAAAGCGGCACAAACTCTGTGCATTTGCGGCACAGCCTGCAAATGTGTCGGGTTGCTGTCCTTGAGGAACCCTTGCGACACGGAGTTCGATTCCGCTCGGCATCGGAGAAATTTAAGGGACCTGTTTCGTGATTGTAGAGCAGACCATTCCCAGTGGCACCAAGTTGGCATCAAACGCGTTCATTGAAGAGTGCGGTACACACCTACTGGCACACATCTACTGGCACAGACCTAGTGACCCAAGTTGGCATCAAAGAGGTTCTTTGAAGACCAGCAGAGACTGAATGGCACATACATGAAGCCCCAGGTCGGCGCCAAACAGCCTTCAACAGCGGTGCCTGCCCAGTCCCACGTCTACAGTGACCCATGTCGGCATTACAGAGCTTCATTTAGAGAGGCACATATGTACACATTGGCTCATACTCAGTGACCTAAGTTGATCTGATGGTTGTTTTTGAACCCTGTTACCTCAGCACAGCAGCCCGATGTGCTACCCATTCGACCACAAACTACCCAGTGACCCAGGTAGGAGGGAAAACAGTTAGATACAGATATAAATACATAGACACAAACATACATAGATACACACATATAGATAGATAGCCCCAGGAAAGTGTGCCACGCATGAATAAATAAACAAAAGATTGAGGAGCACAACCAAGGTTACAAGAGGAAAGGCAGAGAAGGCTTGACCAGAGAAAAATGCACAGGCAAGGAGAACGTCGCAAAGATCAAAGAAGCAAAAACAAAGCTCTTCGAAGAGAAAGCGGCAAAGCGTGCTGGAGAACAAGATAAAGGCCAAGAAGCTCAAGCATGGATGATCATGTGATACCAGAGAGCAGAAAGAATGTTATCAAAGACAGTGAACCCATGCAAAAGTGGGACAAATCCACATGACTGAGTGCGCTCATTGCGAAATTGATTGCTGAAAATTACAAAATGAGGAAACAGGGTCAAGCAAAGTTACAGAAAATGCTTGCATTTGCATAATTGAATGCAGAACAGCATCTAATCACTAAAAATGGAGACGTTTTTCAGCTGATCATTGTTTAGCATGTTAACAGCTAAAACAAAAATATGTGTTAAATTCAAGCCTCAAATCCTGCACGTTATGCAGGCCTATTTCATCATTGCAGCTGTCATTCCAGGGAGCCAGTAAACAAGAATCCCGAAAAATCGGGTAATCCTTACAATCCCTGCAAATGTGACTTGCATGGGGGGTGGAAAAGGTAACACTGCTGGATGCAGCAGAAGCAGAGGATCACAAGCAGAAAGCATAGCAAATGTAATCGCACACTGTAACATGCCGGCAGGCGTGTTCGGTTGAGCACATGGCCCCAGATGCAGCAAGTATGAATGGTTTTTGCTCAAACACCTTGTTCATGTGCAGTTCCATGAGCACGTCCTCACACCTGCCAGGACCGCCCTTTCGAGCCCTTCGGTGCCGGGGAGTCTGCGGCGGGGACTGCGGCTTGAACGGCAGCAACTCGATGGCTGGCGGACCATCCCTGCTGTAGCTCGCATTGCCGATAACAGGCTCCAGAACAACATTTGCGTAGCTGAAATCGACAGAGCGACATGCTGCACAAGCGGTGAGGGGATGGTGATGATGATGAGGGTAGTAATGAAAACCTTGAAAGGAAACTGACAAGACGACAACAAGTGGTAGGAAGGAACGCAGTGTTTCATTGATTGATTGGTTGATGCCCCCTCTTAACAGAAGTCCCAAAATGTGCAAGCAATGCTTTCTCACAAAACAATTAGAACACCAATGCATTTCGCAGCATGTTTGTAGATCAATATCAAGAAACTGGTGCCACAGGCTCTGAATACCTGCTAAGTGAACATGCTTTCACCATTGACTGGTTTCAATTCTGCAACTGAATCATGCTCTTGAATGCTATTAATCAAAAAGCTAAGTGTCAAACCTCCATAACTTAAACAGTGATTAATAATGTTATATTCGCATTAGCAAATGCCTGTATTGCACTGTTTTTAAGAATAACTATGTCTTGGCTGAAATACTACTGGATAAAAAGAAAGCAGCATGATTCAGAGAGCAAAGACCAGTCAAGCTGGAATGGTGATAACTGACTGACTGACCAAGTATAATATCCTATAAAGTACAGTAGAACCTCGTTGATACGATCCCACTATGTATAATTTTCCGGTGCCAACATTTGCTTATTGAGAACACAAATAATAACCCAATACAGCTACAATACAGTTTCTTTGTTTACCGGTTCATATGTTCCCCGAAAACACAATCTTTTGGCCACCAAAGTTCAGTACATCACCAAACTGCGATCGCATGATACATTTTCTGGCCGCTAGATCCCATGTAAACAAGAAACGGGGTAAGGCACGTGATTCAGGAACAGTAGCCACTCACAACAGCAGCACTCTAACAATACTTGCCCGTCTGCTGTGAAAACGCCGGCATGCACTCAGTTTCCCATTTCGGTACCAGCAAATCTCCTCTTGGGTTTTGGCACATCGAATTCACGGCTATTGCCACCAACCCAACTGCGATGAGGATCTTTATCTGTTTCACAGCGATGGGGGCCTAGTTCTATCATAGATAACAGCTCAGCCAGATGGGAGGCGGTTCTCCACAGCCCTCTTCTGGCTGACCAACTCTGGGCTGTCCAGCAGGCCCACAATGCGGCCGAGAGGCTCGGCCTTCTGGTTCCCACATGGGAGATGCCCGCTTTGTGAAGACTCACGATCTGCAGGGCCATACCATACTATACCATACCGTACAATAGGGGCCTGGTGCCATTGAAAGCGTACTGCACGCTTTTAATAGGTGATAACTCAAATGCCATCCTTCCCTGTTGCAGGTGCCGTGAAATTAGCATCGTTTCATTCTAACAGGGTCACAGGCATCGTAATCCGCTGTAGACCACCAGCTCAATTTTCTTTCGGCATCCCGTCACTATCTTAGGCCACTATAAAATAGGAAAATGACTTGCATTTTGAGTCGCTTGGGCCCCACCGGCTAGACGTACGTCGGCATTTCGTGCAGCAGCAATTAGCGCTATGTGGGCACATCACAACTGCCCACCGAAATGCCCTGCTCAAAGAAGCTGCCTACCCGGGCCAAATTTGGGGAGACAAAATGTAAGCTTGCCAAAGCTGCAAAAACGACAGCGTGCGCTTCGGGTTGCTCGGACCCCATCAGCTTGGCGCATGTCGGTGTCTCGTGCTGCAACGATTTGAGCAACACTTATTCATGAATGTCAACTGCAGTTGAGTCTGCCAGATTTTTTGTAGTGATTCGGGTTGTTCATTTTCCCAGTTAGTATGTTCTTTTGTCGCGTTTTCCCGAGATGTATAAACAAGGTTCTACTGTGTCATAGAAATACAATGGCTATGAAAGGTGCCATACTTAATTTCAACCAGTTGAGGCCAACCTCCCCGCCTTTCTTGTGAATAAAATTTTTCCCTCAACCAGTGCAGGCACATGAGCATTTATTGCATACTGCCCCTACCAAAACGCAGCCTCTCTGGCCATGGAAAGAACCAACAGGAAAAAATGGATCTGGGCACAGCTTGTGAAGCACAGAATAGACAACACAACCGGGACCAATAGACCAAGAAAAGTCAACACAGCTGGAACTGCCAGAAAAGTGTATGGACAGAGAAGGTCAGGGAATTCACAGAAGCAGGATGGGTGCGGAAGGCGCAGTACAGGGGGGATTGGAGTGCACTCTGAAACTTATCTCAGTATCTTATCCCAACAGGGGACATCGTGTAGCCAATAACTGGATGAGGACCTTTATTTAAAGAGACACTGAAGAGAAATAACCCCTTTTGTGCCTTGCACGAGCTGGGTTCATCCACGCATTTCTAGTAAAACATGGCTAAGGACAAACTCAGTTCGCCGACGGCACTTTTCACTTTCTAGCAATGCCATGGGAGAGCTTAGTTTTGTCTCGATGCTTTGTATTGCTTTTGAAAGATGGCAGCCCACAATCCGTGGGCAGCACAAGCAGAAGCAATTTTTTTTAGGAAGTAAATCATTTTGGTAACTGGGGTCTGAAAATAATTTAGCCATTTTTGGTCAGAATTTGGAATAGTGTGGCATGAAAGGGGTCAAGTTAGGCTGGATTAGTAAATTTTTACGTCAGCAGCAAAATGGCTGTGCCTAACCACAAGAATCGGTGTAAAAACACGCTTCCCCGAAGTTTCCATAAAAGCTTGTTGTGAAGCATAAATTTTGACATTTTCAACTCTGAAAGATGGACTTCATAAAATTCTGAAGAAACCAAAGAAACAGAAGCTTGGCCTTCATTTTGTCCCACCTATTTCCCAAGTCAATAGAAATTGCAGTTTTAAAAAATCAGCCTAACTTGATTAGCGTTATCCTTTAGTGTCCCTTTAAAAACTGTTTCTGAATCTCAAGGTTACTTCAAAAACAATGCATGTCTTTTGGAAATAGCAAACCAACATAAGCTAGATCATGACGATGACCATGATGGTAACGGCAGTAGTTACAATGATTACCGTATTTACTCGCATAATGATCACACTTTTTTGTCAGAAAATTTGACGCAAATTCAGGGGTGCGATCATTACGTGGGTTAAATTTCCCGCGAAAAAATTAATTTTTTTCATCCCGCGTTTGCTGCGGGATGCTGGTGTCCCGCGTTGGTGCGGGACACCAAAACAAAAATGGCGGCCGGCGGAGCAAGCCGAACACGCCGAACGCGTTCTTTTTTTTTTCTTTTCTGGTGAGTACATTACGTGCATTGAAACAGTTTCTTCCGTATCAGTAATTAATAATTCGTTAATATCGGCAAGTTTGCGGCAATAACTTAGCCATGTCCACTTTGAGGGGACAGAAACAGATGGACGCGCTTAGCTGCCAGTGACACAGAAACACATGGCCGGCATGCTGCGGAAACTGCGGCATCTGTCTTCACTACTATCCTAATATAGCACGTTTCCGCTAAGGGTGGGTGAATATCTTAGCTGTGTTGCAAGCGTCGGCGTATGAATAGGGTACACTTTTAATGTATCAGTGTAAACGTGGCTACTATCGTTGCCGCTCGCAATTTGTTGCGTGCCCACAAGTGCAGATGAGAAGAACCGAAAGATGCCTTTTTTGCTGTTGAACACAACCATTATAAAGCCTACACATAATAAAGGCAAGTTTGGTTGTACCTCTTTTTGTCACGGAAGTGCGGAAAGGGATGAAATGAGGCATCTACTTAAGAATGTTTGGTGCGTGCAGATCGCTTGGTTGAAGAGTCGTTCGCGTAGCATACAACAGGTGGTAAGCGCGATCATTATTAACTAGACTTGGCACACGACATATCGCTGCGGCAAGTTCAGGGTGCGATCATTACACGAGAAATAAAAAAATCTAATTTTAACGACAAAATTCAGGGGCGCGATCATTACGCGAGTGCGATCATTATGCGAGTAAATACGGTATATTACAACACACCCTGGCAAAAGATTTGATGCAGTAACATTTTCTTCCACACTTTCCAATGCTTAAGTTGATACGCTGAATGCACATTGTGTTTACTAGATTACAGCAGTAGGAAAATCATTCTCATTTAAGTAACAATTCTAGGCATTTATAAAGCAATTCACAGCTCGCTTTACCTTTGTAGGTATCAAAGTTTAACTTGTGTGCAAAAGAAAGTGTGGTACAGTCAAGCCTTGATTTAACGAGCATAGATATAGCAAGTTTCTTGCTGATCTTAGCGCATAAAAAAATATGAGACATAACAAATGTATTTTGCAAAGAAATTGCATCATCTGACTTGTTTCCATGCAAGCAGTCAGACACCGAATGCCTTGCAGGACGTACCATTCTTCGGCTCCGTCGTCCCAGTGACCAGTGCTTTTCTCGGCAGGCCTGGATGCGTCTGAGCGGGAGGGGAAAACACAAAATGGCAACTGCTGTTGAGCACTTGTTCTCTTCGTTCGGTTACAATTTACGGCTAGACTTCAGATATAACTTGGTAAGGGAATTGCCTTAAGTTGAATCTCGCTCATTGAGCTAGGGAAAGTCCTTTCGCTTTGCACCCAACTTTTCCCCACTGGTTAATTCGGAGCACCTTCACAATTTTCCACCGGTCATTTCAGATAAAGCACGTATTTCAAAACTACATGATATTTAAGCAATAAAAAAAAATTTAATTCTGTGGTTTTTACGTGCAAGAACCAGATATGATAATGAGGCATGCTGCAGTGAGGGACTCTGGATATTTTAATGGGAATAATTAATGGAGCCTGGGGTTCTTTATCATTAAAATAAGGCAAGGTACACAGGCATTTCTGCATTTTGCCCCCATCGAAATGCAGCTGCTGCGGCAAGGATTCTATCTCGCAACCTCGTGCTTAGCAGCGCAACGTTATAGCCACTACGGCACTGTGGAAAGAGTTGAGCTGGTAGGGGATCATTACTGTAATGGAGTGCGTTGAGTGCAAAGAAAACACCACAAAGAAGACATAACAATAGAGCACTTGGTTGTAGCGAATTGATAATAGCTCTGTTAGTCTGTGGCATTTAGAATGAGCTCAACACGTGTGATCGTGATTTCGGCTCATCAATCCTCTCATCGGTGGATAGATTTTTGTCCTGCTACGACATTGGGGCACAAACCCAACTAGAACGGTATGCCAATTACGAACAACAACTTCTGCGAATCAACATAAAACACTGCCTTTCCCTTGGGGCAGATTTGGATTCCCATAATCCAAGCACAATACAAGCACTCGGTGTAAGGTGTCATCACTAGTGGGGAAAAGTTGGAAGACAGTCTTTCATGGATAATTTCACCATTATAGTAAATTGCAACAAGGACAAGTGCACATGCAGGATTGTCAATGCTACGAATTCACTGCAAGAAACACCAGTGAACCAGTAGTCAGTCATAGTGAATCAAAGTGATGCGGCTTCTTTATGCATGTGCTTTCAACACTGATGCAAGCTTGTGAACAATAGCATGCAAACAGCTACAGCAGAGAAAATGTTGTTGTAGTAGCACAGTAAACAGTCAATGCCAAGCGAAAGTGGCAAGCCCACCTTAGTGTCATTACAGATCGAAATGGTACTTTCCCTGAAATTCAGTTCCCATGAATACAGTCAGCATTCTACTTCATTCACCCTCTGTTCATGCCTTGTTTTGTTCTGCTCACCAATACAACTTGTGAAAACGAGGAGCAATGCTGATGCGACAGCTTAAACCACCAAAAATAACCACCATCTCAACCCTCATGTCAGCTGGCCATGCGTAGAGCTGGCAAATATCTCAAGGACTAACCGGAGCTATAGAGAATCATACATTACACACTAGGACAACATTACGACTTCCTCAAACACTTTTGCAGCAATTGACTGCACTACTGACACTGACTAAAATGCAATCAGGAGTCAGAAGAAAAAAAGCAAGCAATACACAGCAAGCAGCGACTTATAAAAATTTTTCTGAACTGTAGCCAACAGCTGGCTCCTATTGCACAAATGGCAGCAGACGCAAACAGTTCAGCTGAGGAGGCACGACTCACTCGGAGTGATGCTGCTCTCGAAGTCGCAGCCGCCGTACATGTGCCAGACCAGGGTCATCTCCCGCAGCGTGTACTTCTGTACGGGCTCGGGAAAGTTGCGCGGAGCTCGCAGCTGGTCCGTGTTGCGAGCAGAAGTCGAGAAGTAGTTCTCGTGTATCTCGAGCGGCTCCGAGACTAGCACGCGAATCTGGGGTTCACCGCTGCGAGGCTGCGAAAAGAAGACGTGCAAAGTCCGTTGGCCGCTTCGTCACACTGATCTAGACCAGCTAGCATGGGCCGACATTTAAAAGGGCCTTGAGCATTTTCTCCCAAAGCTACAGGTTCCTGAAGCAAAAGCAAAGGTAAAAATAAAGCTAAACATACAAATCAGTGCTTTCACAGGACACCACAGCCCAACATAAAATAAGTTAAGATGGAAAAAGTACCGTATCCTGCATATAACGCCGCACTCCCAATTACAACAAACCGGAGAGAGAAAAAAACAAAAAACAATTGTCACAGAGATAACTGCACACAATAACACGAATTTCCTAAGGAACCAAGTAGCCTCTGTTTGTGGCCTTGCTTCGCTCCGTTTCGGTGTTGCATTTAATCTCGAAGGACATCGCCATTGAGGAGGAGCTCACATTACACACAGACAAGCAATTTTCCTCCCGCACCACTCCACACACTGTAATGCAGCACACGCCAATCATAAGGCTACCGCTCTAGGCACCGCGCCATAAACGGCGTTTACATGCAAACGAGAAATCAGACACACAAAAGTTTTTTTAATGCAGACAATTGTCACATGTCCCTCGCACCTTCACTATGTCTTCGATACACCAATCTTCACACTAAATCTTCGTCACCCTGCCCGAAGCAGTGCCTTTCGAGCTAATCAAACGGTTGTCGCATGTTTTTATTTTTGAACCATAAATAATCCGTGAATGTGTCCTGCATGTTCGTCACAATGTTTGAACGGCCAATATCGTCACCCATCGGCAACAAGTGTTAACCAAGAGCTGAACGAATGGATGGACAGGAGAAACAGATAATGTCAACCCAGTACCGAGCCCTCAACTGCTACTACAGTAAAACTAAGCATGCAGTGTTCAACACAGTGCCCCTTCGAAGGACCAACATCAATAAGGAAAACCAACTCGTAACGCACTTACCAAAATGCCCACGCCAGGGTCATCTTCCAGGATGCAGAATTCCTCGTCAGAGTACGAAGACTCAATCGCCGATGTCCTGTTGGACTCCGCACGACTTCGCGAGGATGTGGTGCTCGTCCGGAGGTTGTCGACTTCATTCACGTGCGCAACTGGCGAAAAATCGACGTCACGCCGCACATTCCGCAGGTTGTCGGCATCATGGCGGAACTCGTCGTCGCACCTCGCATCCCGAAACGCATCGTCACTGTCGTCCTCGTTCTCTGCTTGGATGAAAGAAGCCGGCGAATCATCCTCTGCACAGGAATGTAAAACAGTGCCCAGAGTTCTTTGAAAAGAATGCAAACGACAATAGCAGTGCAGAACTTTTTGCTTTTACTACATGACAATTTTCTATGCAGTTTGTTACTGTTGTTTTCATGAAGCTCTCCTAAAAAAAATTTAATTATGGTGTTCTAGGGTTCTTTCGTGTGCACCTAAATGTAAGCGCATGGGTGTTCTTGCATTTCGTCTCATGAAGTTTTGTCACCCCGTGTAAACTTAACCACAGGTAAAATGCTTCCTGTAAGAATACCAAGAGTTTTTTTTTTTTTTTTAGTATGTGCACTTAAATTCACATTCCAAAGTGTGCTGATAAGCATTTTGACAGTGGCGGCTGTTACAGGTTCCTTCAGCTCTTGAAGTTTTTGTACGTCCAGCTAAGCATACACCGCGCTAGCTACCTCATGCATGCCGCATAGCTGCTTCAGTTGAACTGCATGGAGGTTTTCGATAAATGTTACTTCAACGATTGCAGAAGTCCAAGCATTAACAGTAAGAACAAAAATTCTAGTGAAGTACATGAGCGATGCTTGGGAATACAATGGGCAAATCCAAATTAACAGAATTCAAAAGCAATTTCAAAGGAACTGAATGACAGATCTTGTAAACAGTGCGGCCATGCTAAAACAAAACAAAATGAAACACACTAACTATACTGTGCGCATGCATAATTTAAAACCAATTTGGAAAAAAAAAGTCGCAAAGGACCATCAAAGCAGAACCTCGAAATCACTGTCAATCACTGTTTCCCTGCCTGGCTTCAAACTAAGCCTAGGGTTGCCGTAGCAACAAACCATGAAATCAAAGTTGCTACAGAAGTGAAGGAACTGCTGGTGGTGGTGACACCAAGAATCTATTTTGGTAGCTCTTCAGAATTTCTATGACATGCAGAAAATGTGGAGGAAAAGCTCACCAGTGTTTGGCCCTTGTGAACTTGATGAGGAGCTGCTAGACTCGCGCATGGCTTCGGCCACGAGGGTCTGGAAGTGGTCCGCCATCATCCCGGTGACACTGCCGAGATGCTCGACGAGGACGGGGCCAGAGCCGCCACCACCGCAAGAGCTTGGCTGAATGGCAGGAGGAGGAAATTATTTTGCACTGTGTGTATGTAGCTGCTTATTATTCAAACAACTTTTGTTGAAGTTTGCAAATGGAGGAAGTTTTATGTAAAGAAAAACTGTGATCTACCCACTAAAATAGTTAAAAAACGAAGCCACTTCAGCATTCTCGTGAAGTAAACCTTGAAGCCTCACAGACGAAAAATTTGCCCTGGTCTGCAGAACCAGGAATGCTGTTTCTCCTGGGGGGGATCGTTCTATCATCTGGGCTAACAAGAAGGCCTGTCCTAACCCATTTCCCATGCATACACTCCACTGTCCCATTGGCACCAACCAAAATGCAACCAGCAGGGTGCTTGGCTTTTCTGCAGCATAGCAGGAAGCAATGGGCACAAGAATTTGTGACCAACTCTGATCTGTCACAAGCAATGCAATGTTTGCGACACAATGATCTCTATACATGATCGACTGACCGTTTCGTAACTACTACTCGCGACATGTCAGAGCCTGTTTGTGACACCACCAGGGTCTATTCCTGATGAGCTCCTACGCATCGCAAGCACATTGCTTGCAAGAGGTCAGAGTCGGCCATGACGTCTCAGGCCTACTGGTTTTTGGTAAGCCGTGCAATAACCACGCGCTTTGCCATTTGCATTTCAATCAGTGCCAATAGTGCACTTCAAACGCAGCACACTCATGCCTGCAGCAAAGCAGCAGGCGGTATAGCAACAAAATTGGTCTGCCCACCTCAGGTGGGGGGCTTGGATTGCCCACAAGGTCTCCGTCGCTCGCGAGGTACGTCAGCAGAGCCTGCAGTGCCTGGCAGGAGTCCACGCAAGTCCTCAAGTTGGTGATGTTGTTCGAGGCCTTCATCTTGATGGACACTCGCTAGAAATGGATAGAGTGCCATTAAAAACACGGGACTGACTGTTGGGTTGGCTGGTCTATCACGGAGACTGGAAAACCTATAGAAAAAAATTTGAACACAGACACGGGGAACAGATGAGGAAAAACACTTTATTTCTATGAACAGACCATCAATATATAAGCTCATTCGAGCGCATGTGTCATGATACTTCATATGAATGTGCAAGGACATACAAAGAGCTACCACACACGTCAAATACAAGCATTAAAAAACTCAGCCTTGTTCAATACACTCAACGCCTTGCTTGTACCGATAGTGGAATGCTTGTTAATAAAGAGCTTTCAAAGACAACCGAGCTGTGTTGCTTGCAGACCTGCCTAGAATCCTGGCTTTGCCAAACCACGCTTTACGTCCATACTCGGTACTAATGTGGGCGACCAAATTCACATGCTTGTCTTTCTTCCTCACTTCTAGAGTGTTTTAGAACAGCATTCACCCTGGTCTGTGTCACAAATCAAGACAATCGCAAATCATAAGTGGGGTTCTGAATTCGGCAATCTGTTACTCAACAAAAGTGAATAAATATTACTGGAGCCTCCCTACATGTGGCATACGAAATTAAACTGCAAATGGTGCAATGAAATGGTGCAAAAAAAAGGGAACAGTATATGTTAACCGACAGCTACACAATATATCGCTATGGCTTAACAGATTAAGTGGGTAATAAATGCATTAATTAAAGGGTAACCGAGTTGGAGATTTGTCTCAACTACGTTTAATAAGAAACTACGGCTTAAGCGGGTACAGTTTAACGAGATTGCACTGTACTCACATACTATAAGATTATGCCGCGCGGTTTGCAAACGACGGATAGTCCCACGCACTGGTGGATTTTGCTTACGTGATTTGGTCCGCGAGAAGGTCCTAAAAACTGGGAAGTTCAAAAGACAAATTCAAAGGAAATGTCACTTCACGGCGTTTTGCCACAACAGCGCTACAACATGCCCGTCAATGAACATCACAGCTCGTTCACGCATTTCTACAACATGACGACTGTTTGAAGTCATTGCAACAGTTGCCCATGTGTAACCGAAGTGCACCGTGTGACATCGCAATGCTGCAAGACTGAATTGTTGGCCATCTCGGTTGTTATGCATAGAAGTAAACTGGTAGGTTAACTGACTGGAGAAAAGCTGTGCTTGCAGTGTTTGCCGGCTGGTGGGCCACGGGCCCAAAGGACTGCCTCTAATATGTGACAACAAGCACCAGTGAATACCGCTGCAACTACCATATTTATTCGAATCTAGGCTGATAGTTCTTTTCAAATAATCATATGCCAAACTCTAGGGTCTTAGGTTCGAGGATATTAAAACGTGCCAGGTTGTAATTCAAAATGATAAATATGGTGCATATCTAGCACCATGGAGAAAAGTCATTATCACTGGCACTAATGGCCGTGCCAGTAGCCAACTGAAGAACACAAGCGACGTCATTATTTTGACCTGTGTCATATCCGCGTGCAGCATGGCCCACAGCGTGGCATTATCGTAATGGCACCAAACAGGCAATGCCCCTGTAGTGCCACTTTCAAACGAAAAGCTGTGCTAGCACAGAAGTATAGTCAAACGTTCAAGCCGGCCGGGACTTCAGCATCGATGAGAAAAACCTCCGTCGTAGGAGGGAGCAATGGGGGACACTTTTTGCGTGTGCCACAATGAGGAGATCACAGTGACAAGGAAAATAAGTGTGCGGTAACAGACAGGAGCTGTTCACCGAGACGTGCTGCACTGACTGCGCATGCATGGGCACGCGGACGCGAGCTTGCTCAGTATGTTCATATTAAATAAATGCCGTTTTCATTTTGTGAACGCTCTCCCCACATTTTTTGTTCGGACTACATTCGAGGTAAGTCCTTTCATTTTTTTCTGGCTTCGGAAGATCGGGGGTCGGCTTAGAATCAAGCCAGCCTAGATTTCAGTAAATACGGTACAGTAATACCTCGTTAACTCGAACTCGCGCATCTAGAAAAATAAGCGAAGCCGAGACTTTCCGCGGCACCAAACCATTTCCTATACGTCCCATGTATTTGTTGCCCTATATCTCGAAGTACTTTTGGGCCACACTAGGGATATCTCGAAATCTTGACTGAGAGTGGAACGAAGATTCCACCACCGAACCATTTCACAAGATTCGCGCGATGCGGTCGCACCTGAATTCCCTTGATTCGTTTTTCCCCTTTAGCCGCGCCTACCACAGAGCCGATGCTTTCCCTGAACGCAAAGTCGGAGCATAGAGGCACATCTACTTTGTCAAGCAACCTTGTGGCACATCTTGCGACAGTACAAACATGCACAGAGGCAGGCCCTGCAATAGCACGCTTGGCGCAGTTTGTCTTGTTCACTTTGTGCAGCGCATGCGATTTGCATATGCAGCGGCTGGTTTGACCGCCTAAAAAAAAGGAACAGTGCGGTGTCCAAATATGTGCACAGCGAGAGCAGCACTGTCGACGCAGCCACCGCGGACAATTGGCCCAGCAGCGGGCTCACTGAGTTGCAAACAAGTTACGCCGACAGAAACATCTTTAACCTTGACGAAGCAGGGCTCTTTTACAAGATGTTGCCGAGTCACGCTTTCAAACTGAAGGGTGTACCATGCTCAGGAAGGAAGACGCGGAAGGAGAGAGTAACGGTCTTTTTCGGAGCCAATGCAACAGGTGATGAAAAGCTGCCTTTACTGATAATTGGCAAAGCACATGCGAGCAGGATGTGCCAGTGACAGCACAACTTACGGACGCCGAAATTGTTGAAATGGCCGCTAACGGATGGGACGGCGAAGACGATGGCAACGACGAAAAACAAGCTCGAGAGGTGCTGACATCTGCCGAAACGAGGAATTTGCTGCGCTTGCTGCGAAATAAGGTTGAGTGCAGCGGCGGGGAAGATAGGTTCGTGCGATGTGTCAAGCAGCTAGAGGACGCCTTCCTAGGCCCGAATACAACCGCAAAGCAGACCAGCACTACGCAGCTTTTTCTGCTACATGAAATGGTAGTGCTGCAAAACCTTTCAAACCTTTACCAAAAGCAAGATTAGAAGCTGACGTTGAAGAGCTGGTAAGTAGCTATTTATTTGGAAAGAACTTGATTTTTCATGGCAATTTGCACAACTTTGCTTATCTCGAAAATCTGCTTATCTTGTAATTTTTCACGGTTTTTACTACTTCAAGTTAACGAGCTATTACTGTAAATCACAGTGGCCTGCGACAGCCAACTTGCTGCACCAAAGCCACGGTGTAAGACATGCTCTTTAAGTGTGGACAGAGCACCTTGTGGGAAAGACACTATCCTCTGTTTCGAAAAGGTACCACGAGACAGCTCGCCGATCATAGGTCCATCACGTGAGAGGCGGCAATGCTTTTCTATGGGAAATGTCTGCCGTTCTGGCATCATTCTCTGCACGCTCTTGTTCTGTGCATCGAATGAAATGACATGACTCGGTTCCTCTGTTGAACCTTTGTTGCCTGCCCATGGTGTTGTGTGAGGTCACCAAAAGAACTACTTTAGAAGCTACTAAATAGTACTTAATTTTGGCCCGCTATTCAAATGTATCCTGCGAGTAACCCTTAGCATCCTGCCATGGAAAAGGCAGAAATATTCATGCCGGTCTTGTGCACACTAAGCGAGCAGACTGCATGTCTGCCAGTTGCCTTGGTAACATTTCTTTTCACTCTACTTTTCACTGGTATGTTGCAGCAATTTTTCATTAGATCACACTGCAATCATCAGCCTGTTTAAAAGCAGCGTGAAGAGAGATTATCTGAACATGCTCGCAATAGCATTTATTGTGACATGTCCACAACTAAAGAGTGTATATATCTTGCGCCATGATTGACACTTAACTTCTGCAGCCAAGTTGACGAAGTCTTTCATATGCAACAGCTGTTTGCCTATGGCCAGCCACCTTTGCTAATGATACGTGCAACATTCCAACTGGTTGGCACCAACTCTTACAAAAATTTGTAGCACACATATATAGATTTTTTTAATGCGAGCCCCAGTCAGGAAAAGTATCTAGGGGATCGGTCTACTTTACTTGACTCTTTTGCAGAAAGTTGGGGGGTAGGGGGGGGGGGAGCAAAAGTAAAACTGCTTTAAAGTAAGTGAATCGCCACATTACGTGGACATTACGTGGCCCTATAAGGCATGCTATACAACGACGTTGCAATGAGTCCCCGCTAATCAAGTCAAGCAGGTTAAAAAAAAAAGCAATAACCAGGCACGTTTGCAGTGGCAGCACTCGCATACTCTAATGGCTGCGATGAAAACAAGCGAAGACGAGAGATGGAACGCGCGCACTCACCTGTCCTGGCACATCAGTCGTACGAGCGGAAATGTCGAACAAGTCCGTGTCCGCCACACAGACATAACCTAAGAGTAAAAAGAGGGCAAAGGAGACTTAGCGAAAGGACTAAAGGGAAAAGAACAAAAAACACAGAATAACACTTTTCAACACAGCAGGAAATACAAGTGACAGCAATGAAGAATAATTAATATTCAATTCCAGCATTCCATAAGCCAGCACTGATTATGAGGCATGCCATAGCAGTGATTATTCCGTCAAAACATCGCCACAGCGATTAATTTTGACTGCTTGTTGCACCTAAATAAAGTTTTCTTTTCAAATTTCACCCCACATCAAAATTTGACCACCGCAGCTGGGATTGTACCTCGACCTCAAGCTTAGCAGTACAACGCTATGGCCATTAACCCTTTCAGGCGACAATTAATTTTGTTGATTTACAACTTACTTTCACCACATTTCTTAAATCTTCAGAATCTTAAAAAATATACAGTTGCACAATAGATAAAGAATTTTCAATCCTTTAGCGAGTTTTGTCAAGGTGACAGAATGTGGACTCCATGCGGAAACTCGCTACTGGAGCATCAGCTATGAAAAGCACCAATACAGCCACTTGGAAAATTTTGCCTGGTGCAACACATTATGAAAAACAATGAGAGAAACTAACCTGATGCACATAAATACCCAACCGTCTACCTTACCACTTGTTCTTACTAAAACAGTTGGCAAATGTTATTCAAACTTGCAGCACAATTCCAATCAGAAGTGTTTCAAGATGCATGCGATGCATTTTAAATATTACCTTCATCAACGCTTTTGTTGTTGAAGCACAATTTTCACATGCACAATTGTGTACACAGCATCTGAACGGGTTAAGCCATTCTGGTATGTGCATGCGCGAAATAGCAGGTTCTGCATTTGTCGTCAGTGGCAACATAAGAAGGCAGTTGCAAACACACCACTGCCAGCGCAAAGGGAATCTCCATAGACGTGCCGTGCCGGCCAATTACGTTCGCTCATTTCCCTGATGTCACAGCGGAGGTGAACTTTCAATATCCGTGCCTCTTGGGAATTATATTTCAGAGCGTGAAGGCCCATAAGGCAGGCATACATAATGCATTTTTGTCAACCGAGCTTGTACTGAACTTAAGGCTGTCGGCACTTAATACACACTGCAGTCATCTACTAGACTGATCTCATGAGGCACTTAGTGAACACGCATCTGTTTAGCCACTGCTATCATTTTGTTAGTGCTTAGTACAACCTTGAGTTGACAGCAGAGGCCAACTGCACTGACGTTTTCTAGCCAGCGGACCATCAGGGCATGGGTGGGTTGCTTTTATACAAGTTGTTCTCATTTGTCAAGAGTAGAATCTTATCCTCTCCTAATTTTGGGATCTTCACACTTTGCCATAAAAGAAAATGAAAATAATAGCTGTATGCCTTCTGCCATGGTTGCTATTCAGTTAGCTAAGGAATAACATCCCTGGCATTGCTCGCGGCTGTGGTGATGTAGGGAAACTTGCATGGGATTGGTCGACTGGCGATGCAGTGCAACAATGACCAACGCGACTGACACAGTGAAAAGCAGAACCTATGGCAGCCACGAGTCATTCACTACAGAAGTCAATTAACAGCACAATGATGATGTCCCGACAACATGACACAGATAACTACCTACTTTGGCACAAGGGTGACGGCCTGACAACGTCGACGAAGACTGTCGCGAGATGAAAACGATGGTGAAATATTTATACACAAGCTACGATGCCTCAAGTAAACCTAAATGTATGAACTCCGAAGTGGCAGACACAAGGGCCATTGCTACCGTTTCTTTCAAGTCACATTTCACAAGCAATAAATACTGCTCATAGGCTGTTAAATAAAAAAAAAAGAAAGGCTTCCTCCTTAAAATAAACTTGACACTATGCAAAACCTGTTCTGCAAATACGTATACCTCAAAGATTGCAGCAATTTCATTACAGAAACAAGGCAATGTTATTTGCTATATTCTGCCAAAGACTAAATTAAAGCAATACTAGTTCATATGCGCAGCCATAACATAATTTCGTAGTGCATTCAATGTGTTACCACAAACTGTATGTGTATCTCGAGAGTCAGTAGTCATCGAGAGAAGGGGAAGGATAACATGTCTAACAAGTGTTTCCTGTTAAACTACTTTCAAAGCAACAGACTGCTCAGTTTGTTAATTTTCATTAGCCCATATTTTTCTCATAAAGGAGACCTTGCAAGTAATTTTTTACACAGTGGAACCTCCTGCTGTGTCTTGGCAGTTCCGAATCTTGTCAGCAGACACGTAACGAAATTTAATGCAACTGGGGGAGTAAAAATTTCCACGCTACCATTGGACAAGTCAGGCGGGTCATCCTTGGACACCTTGTCAGAGATGTAGAGGAAGACTTCCTCTGCGATGATTCTTCAAATGAGAAAAGGATAAACATTGGCAAACGAAAGAAATACATAAACACAAAAGTGAAGGAGTAAAACAGACGACATAACATTTAAGTTTGATTCTGAAGATAAGCTGCCTGAAGTTTTAGTCTGGCGCTAAGTGTATTGTAGCATCATACACCTGAGCTTGTTCCTGTCATCTTCACTTTCACACACTGCATGTTAGAAGCAGGAGTGGGTACACACCAAATCACAATCTCGCAAGCTAACTGCACATTGAACTAGTTCAAACTGGCACTCCAAATGAGCTAGGGAAACTCTGCTCGAATGTGTTGTTCAGCTGTCCACTGGTGCAATCGCAAAGTGAAAGCAGAAACATATCGGCACTGATTCTGTTGCAAACAAACATGACAAACGCACACACGTGTGCACACATTACTACCCCTAGAACTCGGCTAGATCTTAGTCCAGCTGTCCACCACGATGGGACCAGAACTCGGATCTTAGTAGCGTTTCCACCAACAAGCTGAGAGTTTCTCAGTGGTCTGAGCTTGAGCTCCACACTGGGGACTAAACAGATGAACAGTGTTTCAAGCTCACGGTTTGAGCTGCCTGAACATATGAGCATGCTGCAGAAGCACTCCAGAAGGCTCAGAAGTGACCAGCCAAGTTTAAATTGCACTCAATAAACGAGACAACTGCGAGGTTCAGTGAACTGACGAGTGAATGCAGTCCAGTTTCTCAATGCATGACAATCCCTGCTCGACTGGTGAGATTAGGTTGAGCACAGTGAAAAAACTAGGCACAGAAAAGTAAAAAACGCCTCACCTGAGCTGTGAGGTGGTTGTATTGGCAGTGATGTTGCTTGATATACTAAAGCTCTCCAACGACACTAGCGTCTGGTAGGGGATGTGCAAGGGCCTGCAACACAGCACGAAATCACGGGACGCTCAATCCACACGTGCGCACGTTCTTGCGTGCCTTATTTGTCCACTCGAAACACCAATTCAGGAAAAATAAATCACTTGTGTCCTACCTAAATTTACACCCAAAGCAACAACAACGTAACAGAACTATGCACAGATACGTATGCAGACACTGGAAAGTTGAAACTAATGTAAAAGGCACTCTGTACATTTACTATCCGAAAATGTGCTAAAGCAAGTCCACATGATGTGCTCAATCACAGAACTAGCAGCCACCATCTGTCAAAGCACAATGGCATGCCACTGCCACTGACTGCCACTGAGAGATAGTCGCTCAACTGACGAGTTTACCGTATATATTCGTTGTAAGGAAGACTTTTTTTTTTCTTAGAGAATTTGACGAGGTGCAGGCCTTACACAGGATCGGGCCATTTGGTCCAATTTTTCAGACGGGTAACCTCTGATCACCCACCGCCACAAAATTGAATGCTATCCTTTTTATGATGAATTAATTCATTCATGCATGCCGCACACTTGGCTACTTGCATTCGCTACAAGTGCCACGGCTGTTTGCCTCTCGGTTTGCCGGCACATTAGTGGATTAGCTCATCCGTGGCACTGGAGATCTGTTAATTTAAAGCTCTTAACAATTTGTTCCGACGCCACCACACGCCACCATCGTTGTGGCCGTCTGCTTGCTTGCCATGCTCCTCGGCATACGTAACCACATTGGGCTTTATTAAATGTAGTGTTGCATGCCACCAAACACTTCCTCTCCGTCGCAAACTCCCGGCAGCTGACAAAGAAAAGATGGCGCCAGCAACTTGCACACTGCCGCGGAGGGGCCGGTCGTGGCAGCACCCCGGATGTCAAAGGTCAAAACAGAACAAAACAGCTCTCACCATCTCGCAGCAACCCACAAAAATATGCTGTGCAAAAAATTTTGTTGACATATGCAGCATCAGTGCATAAAACCCAATTGCTTCTCGATTTGATTTCCCCTCCCCCGGCCCCACCAAATTTTTGGCTACCAAGCTGGAGGTCCGGCCTTTACACTGATTTATAAGGTACTAAATAAAGACTATTCTTGCGACCATTTTCCATCGATCTGTCGAACTTTCCTCCTGTTAATGGTAACTCATTTACACAGTGGTACTTTGTATACTGGTTGGATAAGGCCAAATAAGGCTCCACACAGGCACACAGAATTACAAGCCGAGGACCCAGGCGATTCCAGAAACCGTAATTCATTGCACACACACGGAGGAGATTAACTACGGCAGAAACCCAAAGTTCTTTTAATCCCTTTCAACACAAAATGTTCTGCTTTCCAAATTATATAAACTTAGATCCTAGAACATGACCGATACTACATGGACTGTTAGCGTTCCAAAGCAATGCTGAGCTATGAGGGACCTCGTAGTGGAGAGCTCCAATTTTTTTCTTCTCGCGATCACCTGGGGTTCTTCTCGGAATTCAATGTGAATAGTGAAGCCAGACCATATCAGCTACTAGACCTGCTCATTCTCTTCATACGGCTTGAGGGCATTCAGTATGTCGGCAGCACCGCCCGAGCGCTTCGAAACAACCAATCAGTTGTGCCTCAAGAGAGCTACCATTCCAAAAGCATGCAAGGGCAAATATTCGAACCTGTAGTCAATGGCACAGCTGGAGAGGGTAAGGTGGAACTCGGTGACCACGCCGAGCGGCTGGTAGCCCAGAACTTCCTCGTCGACAACGTCGAAGAAGTCGACGAACTGCTTGACCCAGCTGCGCCGTAGTGGTGCCATGCGGTGCCTCAGCGTGGTGTCACTAACACCCACTGCGACCTTGATTGTCTGCAGAAAGGGCAAACAAGTGTCAAAAAAAAGAAAGAAAGGCTCACAGGCACGGTATGAATAAACATTCTGTCTGCAAAATTAGTAAACATGTAGCAACAGGTGCCATAGCGGCGGGGGTGGCCCTGGACCGATACTGACCAGCTGGGGGTCTTCAACGTGCACCTAAATCGAAGTATTGACAAACGTTCTTACTTTTCAACTGCAATCAAAATGCGACCGCCGCAGCTGTGACCAAACACAGGTAAGTGAGCTCACCTGGCATTTGATGTTACATTAATATTCTAGTATTCTCTTCTGCTAACATTTTGCTTTCGTCAAAAACCTAAAAAGAACATGCCCTTGTGCATGCGTAACCATGTTGACCCCTCTACTCTCGGTTGCAATGATTAACTGAATAGTTGAACAACCATGTTCTCTCAGGGTATCTTGCGAGGTGCCGGCATCAAGCCATGTCCAAGGAACGTCGTGAAAAACTAATGTCTCACCTTGACGCCTTGCGATGGGTCTGCACGGGTTTCGATGACTAGCGAGAACATGTCGGCAGTTTCCACCTCGGAGCCCAAGAAAGACGGTGGCTTCATGGATGCCAAGCCGTCACCTGACCTGTACAGGACAGGTAGCAGTGTACACTCCCATTGGGAGCACGCTTGTCCTGAAACACACACAATAAAAAATAAAGGAAAAAGTAAGATTAATGGTGAAGAGAGAGAGGGAGAGATACAGAAGAGAGAATAGGCAGAGAGGTTAACCAGATGCAGTCTGGTTTGCTAGCCTAGGCATATATAGGCATGAAAAAAAGAGCACGATTTTGCACACATCAGGTGTGCGTCAAGTCTACAAGCGGTCACCAAGACCTGTAGACTTGAGATACTGCAGTAACGCTTTCATGGCTTTCTGTGCCATCGATGTGCACGGCCACGGTCGAGGGAATTAATGGAGAAAAATGGCCTAACACCTGTGGGGATGCGCGACCCTCGCGCCTCTCCTGATGTTTTTCCCGCATAGCGCGTCTCCTGTGGTCCCGCTTCGCCGCGTGGCCTGCGTGACGTCAGCACGGTCGATGTGGTTGAAGCGCAGTCCGAGAGATGGCGCGAGCGTCGCGCCGCTGCGCGGTTACTTGGGTTCGGGAAAGACGAGGCGCTCTCTCTTGGGTTCGAGACAGCCAGCTGGACAGACGTGCTGCACGTGCAGCAACCCTCTTCCCCGGCGGGTCGCCGAACAGCGCGGACATTCCGCGTGCGCGGCGACCGATGCATCTGCGAGACCGCCTCGCGTGGCCGCCTTCGAACGCGCCACGATTCGTGTGACTATACACGCGAACGACCAGGCGTTGAGATCCAGCATGGGGCGAACATATTCGCTCGCGAGGACGCGGTGAGTCGGACTTCTAGATTTGTCGTGCGCCCATCGGCATGTTTTGTGGATAGCAACTCGGCTAGCAGGCATTGATGTATGAAAGGTGCAATAAATGCCCTTGTGATTGTTTGCACTACTGTGTTTTCATTCCTTTGTCCCAAGAGTACGGTGTGAGAATCCCCCACATCAGACCCCACATCTGGCGCCCAACGTGGGGCTCTTGGGGCATCGGACGATAATTTTAACAGTTTTGCTTCGTTCGAGACCTTTGTTTGAACCGAAGCGTAGGCCTAGCGTGAATTTTGATCACTAGCGTCAGCGGCGTGCTTTCTTGAGCGAGGCGGCGGTGGCTGTAGTGTGTTTGAACATGTCAACATACTAAGCCTTTTCGCAAGTGTTTTTTTTAATGGCATTCGTTGGTACGAGAGCCACGTGGTCTGCATCCTGGGAGAGCGAGGCTGAGCGCCCGCGGAGCAGTGGCAAGCCTGAAGCGAGTGAGTATGGAAGCCTTGTGGATGGTCCGAATTTCCTATGTAAATAGCTTATTCTATCTCTTTGACTCGGATGAAGTCGCGGCTCTGGGAGCCGGGTGGCCGCGGGCCACGGGTGCCACTACGGGCTGACTGGTATTGCGGCCTGGCACCGGGCGCTCCGACACCGTCTGGGATGGTGGGCGCCGTCAACTCGGATGCTGTGTGCACCGAGCGGAGTAGGACCACCTCACGGAGCTGACGTCTCCTCGCGGCTGCCGGTTTTGCGCCCATCTTGGGTGTTGTTTCTTTTTTTGGATGCCGATTGTTGTCAGGGTAGCGACACTTTAGGCCTAAGGCTTTACGAAGCTGCCTGTCGCACGTGGAGGGACACAACCTGGTGGACCGTGGCGTTGAGGTGTTGCACTTTGCTTACCTCATTCTAGTTAGCCTCGCACGAATTGAAATTACTCGTTCGACTCAAGGAAGCGAGCTTCGTTCACGTGAACTTAGCATCTGAGTAGCTGCCCGATCTTTTGCTAGCCGAGTTGAACATCGCACCACGTGGGCGATGCGCATGCAGACTTCCTCTCCCTTGCACTACTTTAGTGTTTGCCGAGTGTGTTGAGTTTACGCAGTGTGACTGGAGTCACCCCTGGTTTGCCGTCACCTGCACATCGTCTGCGCTGCTGCCCCGGACTACGATCGAGCCACCCTGGGCGATGGTGAGGCTGTGGCCAGTTCGGCGCGGCGACTTCGGCGGCCTCCTGTATCCAGCTCACAACCCTCGGCGGCGGACAAAAGAGCCGGCGGTCAACGACAGCTACTGTGGCTCCTGCCAGCAGGGCGAGTCGGCGCGAGCGACGCTTGCTCGTACCGACTACTGTGTCGTCGTCTCCGGAGTCCTGGCCTGGGATCGTGCCGTCGAGGCTGCAAAGCCGCTGCTGTGACCGGCGGACGCCAGCGGTGCACCCAAGGACAATGTCGGCTCGCATGCTATGGACAGCGTGTGGACATTTCCTCAGCGCGACCACTGTTGCATGTATCACCCTGTTCGCGAAGCACGGGTTAATGTTAGACCGTGTCAGGTTTCGCTGAAATAAGAAGTGATTTAAGGTTGGGGGGATGTGGGGATGCGCGACCCTCGCGCCTCCCCTGATGTTTTTCCCGCATAGCGCGTCTCCTGTGGTCCCGCTTCGCCACGTGGCCTGCGTGACGTCAGCGCGGTCGACGTGGTTGAAGCGCAGTCCGAGAGATGGCGCGAGCGTCGCGCCGCTGCGCGGTTACTTGGGTTCGGGAAAGACGAGGCGCTCTCTCTTGGGTTCGAGACAGCCAGCTGGACAGACGTGCTGCACGTGCAGCAACCCTCTTCCCCGGCGGGTCGCCGAACAGCGCGGACATTCCGCGCACGCGGCGACCGATGCATCTGCGAGACCGCCTCGCGTGGCCGCCTTCGAACGCGCCACGATTCGCGTGACTATACACGCGAACGACCAGGCGTTGGGATCCAGCATGGGGCGAACATATTCGCTCGCGAGGACGCGGTGAGTCGGACTTCTAGATTTGTCGCGCGCCCATCGGCATGTTTTGTGGATAGCAACTCGGCTAGCAGGCATTGATGTATGAAAGGTGCAATAAATGCCCTTGTGATTGTTTGCACTACTGTGTTGTCGTTCCTTTGTCCCAAGAGTACGGTGTGAGAATCCCCACATCAGACCCCACACACCAAATAATGCAGCAACCCATTTCCTGATGCTCACTCCAGCTCGCTCAATTTTTGCTATATTGGGCCAAGCAAGGAGTATGAGCACATCGGACAACCGAGCGAGCCAGAGAGAGCACCAAAATGTTCCGCTCACATGTGACCCCTTTCTGCCTCACAGCGTCCTGAAGTGTAGACTTCCAGGGAATCAAAACTGGGTTTTAGAACAACTGTTATAGTAAACTATTTGTAGTGCACTGAGGCTTGCCAGCCTTTCTTTTCTTTCTAGAATTTCAAGATATGAGACCTTCATTTAATGCAAAACAAAACAATTTCGTGCCATTACTTACTTCTTTACTTCTTTGCAAGATATGCAAAGCCCACAAAAGGGTTTCTAACACACAAGGGCAGCAAGTAATACAAGACGAGCCTGACACAGCACTAATATCATTCGTGTTCCTGCCACCACACAAGACATCGCTGCACTTATTTTCATTGAGAACCCCCCAGTGTCCCATCGCCTGTCATCGCCAGCGCTGAATCAGACGATCCCTGCATTCCGAGGTGGAAGTGAGCCATTGGTCTGAAGAAACGTCTACCTTTGTTGCATTTCTGTATATCTAAGGGCACACAAAGTACTATCCGTGTGTATGCTATTAGAACTAAGCTTAAATGGAAAGGCATGTTTCAAGCATTCCCAATAACATAATGTGGGCAGCCAATCAGATCGTTCATTAGAGTGACATCACTCTCCCACACTAAGGCAGTTGAAAATGCTCAGGAGTCTCGTAGCAAGCTATCAGTAACTTAGGTACACTGAAAACAAGATATACAGTGTGCCTACTATAATTAAAGATACAGTGAAACCTCATTAAACCGTAGTTAGCCGGAGCTCGGAAAAAGTACATACTAAACAGTAGTACTGTTTAACCGAAATAGCAAGAGATTGCCCACTTGCCTGTCGAAAACGGAACTCGGAGAGAGTGCGATGAAAGGGGAAAAAGCATGTAGTATTTATTCACTTCGCGCGACAAACGGGTTATTTTCATTTGATGCCACGGCAGCCTACCATGACGACAGCGGCCTTAAACTTACTGAATCTGCACGCCAGCTTTTCAGCCAGCCCCCTCTCCTCGGCAAACACTCGCATGGCAGATTCCTTGTTGGCGTTACGTATTCTCCGTGCATGCGCGCAGTAGTGCTGCAGAAGTTCTGGGGCGCCTTTTTCATTGCCGGGTGCCGGAGTTTGGAACACTTTTCGTTTGTAATAGACTTACGTTATTGCGCCCCTGCTCTCGTCGCGATGATTGCATTCATGAGGCTGATGTAACGCGCAGCTTATGCCACTGTTGGGCCTTAGTCGCCCGTGCTGTCGCTTTCCGTGTCGTCCTCATCACTGTCGCTAGTCGACACTTCGGCAACAAGAGGCAACAAGAGGCAACAATGGCGAAAAGCCGAACCTCGTAGCCGACATGTCTTCGCGGTCGCAGCAGCGCTTCCGAGCAACTTCTTCGCATTCCAAATGCCACACACCGTAGTCAACAGCAGATCCCTGTCGCATGCCAGCGCCGACTTCTTCTCGTCACATTCGATAGCACGGACAATGTCTAATTTTTCTTCTATGCTGAGCACCCAGCATCTTTTTTATCCAAGCTTTGGAACGACACTAAAGCTCGCTTGCGCGACGCCACAACGCTCTCTGGCACAGCGTCGAAATGATGTTGATGTGGCTTCACGTGCAAACGCACAGGGCGCTTGGAGGCCGTTGTTCCGATCTCTGAGGCTTGTTGTTCGGCCGGGCCACCTAATGGAGAAGACGCACGGCTGTGTTTGCGCGACGAAAAGTTGAAACGCCACGTTTTAACCGATGCGTACGCAATAAGCTGGTACGGTTTATGCGGATACAAAACACATTATGTTCAATGGCCGTTGAGTTGGAGATTTGACTTTACTACTTTTAAAATGAAACTACTGTTTAAGCGGTTACGGTTTAATGAGGTTTTGCTGTAACTTCAAATTAGTTTGCCACCACTGATTACAACTCGGTTTTGGCATAAGGTATGGAAAATATGTATCAATAGAATGTTGAATAGAATCGAGTGATTTTTTCCCTCAGAAGCTGAAAAATTAGTGATGTCATATATGTTGTACTGAATACTAATGAGGCTTTCAGTTTATTGCGAGCCTGTTTTATGGCAATCTTTCATTGCATAGAAGGTTTTGCTTTCCAATTTTCCTCCAAAATACGGAAGTGCTTTCCCATCTCTAGGGCAGGTGGGTTACCGTAACGGCAATATGTACAACATACAAAAGCACAAGCCGGGCATCACGTGGCTACCACTGCTACAGCTACCCGCGTAACCAATGTGGGCGCTGTGCGGGTCGACAACAGTCAGTGCTGACAGTAAGGAGCACGCGCTGTGTTTCATTGTCAAGTACAGCACAATTTGCCACCTGTCAAAGATTCTGAAAGTGGGAATGTCACACAGCAAGTTCGTGCAATGCCGTTGGGGATTGTTTGCCCCCCTTCTTCGACCTCCCACTAACATATCATATCATTTTGCATAAGCATAACATATCATTTTGGCATGGTGAATTTGACATCTTGAAATCTTGATATCTTGATTTAAGGGCTGCAAATGTAAATAAAGGTCTATTGTATCACTTTTGATATGCTGGAGGGAGTTCAGTCGTGGCCGATCCAGCAGAGCAATCGCTGCAGTTTCATAGGCTACCAACTTTTTTTTTTACAATTCTTTTTGCATGATTTTTATACGAATTTACTCCACGTGGCTAAATATAAATGCGAGCAAGTTGTTTTAAATTTTATTTCATGCAGAATGACGTTTGGACTCTGTGGGGGGGGTAACCAAGTTCCACTGCACGTACCTTGGTGATGAAGAGTGGCCGTGCCAGCGTTGAAGATGACATAGTTGAGGTCCGGGTCCCCATGGTGACTGCTGCTGACAAACAGCTGTGCGTCCTTGACAGAAACGCGCAGGTTGCCGTGGTACTTCGGCATGACCCTGCCTTCTGCGTCCTGCACGACAGCACCACGACAAGGCCGTTCATTTTGATTTCAGGAGGAATGCATGAATGGTTACTTTAAAGAAAAGACGGGGGAGTGGGTGGGGGACTATGAGCAGTGACAAGCTGAGATCGCAGAGGAGGTTCACATTGGAAAAGTATCCGGCACACATCTGGCTGGAATGCTCAACACTCAAAAAGTTAGAGGCTGTTAATGGGAAAATTAGTTACCAGCCCTGCAGCTTTGCCAAGCAGAGTGCGTAGGACACTTATCCATAACCAATTTAGCCAAAGTGAAATTTTCTTGCTGTTCGCCTTTGAAGGAGAGACTAAGAATGTGACAGTCTGTCTTTACCAATGAAAAATTAACAAAGTCCTAGCAGATGCCATCAAAATCTATGACATCATGGCAGTTGTGTGTTCAACCGCCCACTATTAGGTTACCGAGCCTATAGAAATTGTCAAGTTTTATGGAGTTTTTCTACACGTTATTCATTTCTGTTGGAATTCTATAAACAATGCCACGCACCGTAGGAAATGACGAATGAACTGTAACTATTTGTCATATTTGACAATTATTTTGCACATTGAAAAATCTGGAAATATAAAACTTCGACTGGAGGTACCATCGAAACTAGCATCCAGTGCTCCTAACACTTCCTCAATAACACAATGCAAAATTTGCACTTTGGTCGATTCAGCAACATAGTTTTTAAATGACAGCAGCTGTGCAGACTCCGAAGCTTCTGTTGGGTTGTCGAATTTTCCGATCCAACGTCTAGGCGGTTTCAGCAATGTCTCATACAACAGTAGATGCTGAGGAGGTCTTATTTTGATTACCGTGTTCGACTAACATCAAATGCAATTTTACTCGCACAAGAGCATGCAGTCGATCTCAGGCATGACCTTCGACCACAGCTTGACTAGCAGCCTAATCTTGCCTTTTGAATACTGTCTATGCAAGTCCCCTTATTTTTTTTACTGTACAGTACTGTGCAACACTCCACATAACTGTACAGGAACTGAACAAAGCATGTGCCCCAGCTCCAGTGGAACGCACACAAGACCACCTTGCTTGCACAGAAAAGCTGATCGAACGCAATGATGAAGTACGAGGAGGCTTCTGCATACCTCCATGACCTGTCAACAATTTCTTCACGAACGCAAAGAATGCAGTGAAGAACGAACCAGGTGCCTGATGCAATGAGTAAAAACAAATGTTCCCTGTACAATAGGAATTTGCCTGCTTTCAACAAATCTTCAAATTATGAATTAAAATATTAATTTTTTTTTTTGCATGATCTGACTTACGGAAGTTGGGAACTAGGAGCCAGGTGCATGTTTTACATGTTTCAGATTTATTTTTTTACTCAGTACTCATGCTAAAAATGGCAAATATTATTACCTACATTCACGGTGCTTGAGGTGCTTCTTTGAAGTTTCATGTACGAATTCTCCAACTGTCTCAGCAGTTAGTACTGTGCTACATTCATTGAAAACATTGGTGACCAGGCTATAATTATATGTATCGTGGCACACATTGCAACTACAGTCTTAAAATAAAACATCAAAATATAGAAACACCAAAATTTTACACTTTCACAGCAGAGTACAGTGTGACAAACACAAAAAAAGTAATACAGAATGTCTTTTGCTATTCTTTAACAAGAGCAGTAAAAGCACTACACACATTCCTGATATATATTTTAGGAAAAAAGATGGCAAAATAAACGTAGGTTTTAAAACATCTGCAATTCTTATACATTTTCAAGATTTCTCATGGCAGTTAAGGGGTGAGGAATAAGTCAAAAAATCTCGAGCAACAACACTTACCTGCAACGGTGTCTTGAGCGTGGCGGCCCCATCAGTGATGTGGATGTTGATGACAAGCTGAGTCTGCCAACTTCGACAGGGCACGACCCTCGACTGAAGATGAGAGCGGTCAAGGCGGATTGTTGAGCGCCTCTGGTTGTCATACACCGAATGGAACATTGGTGGCCCATCATCAGACTCAGTGTCCGACTCTGCAAAAAGAAACAATGGTACCAATGGCATAAACTTCAAAAAAAAGAAAATAAGAAGAAAAAGCTAATTATTCCTGTAAATATGGCAAGTTACTGACCACAAAATTTTGAATATCTAAGTATAAAGTAGTGGGCTGGTTATGCACAACTTTTGCCTCACTTTTGGAGGTTCGCATATCAAAAGTTCAAACAGCTACGCGTCCTGCACTGCCACTCATCTTCCCCATGCTATAATATAGAAATAGTGAGCAGCATTGACCAAACGCTTAAAGAGATATTACTTCTGTAGTGTGGGGATGCGCGACTCTCCCGCGTCCCCTGATACGTTGTTTTCCCCCTATGTCTCGCGTCTCCTGTGATCCGGCTTCTGCGCATAGCTTAGTGCCGGCAGCGGTCGGTCAGGTTTCAGCCCATTACCAGAGATGGCGCGAGTGCTGCGGTGCTAGCTCCACCTGACAGCAGGGTTGGTCGGTTGCAACAGGGAGTAGGCTCTTCCCAATCTTTGCCTCCGCGGGTCGGCAAGCGGCGACGATCCATGCTTGTGCGAGACTGTCTCGCAAGGCCTACACCGGAATGGACGAACACGATCGTTCGAACACGTCACTGTTCGCGATGACCAGGCGTAAAGTGTCCAGCATGGTGCGAACCCGGTTCGTGCACATGGTTCGTGAACCTGGTTCGTGCCCTGGCAACCATACAGCGGGGACCCTGGCCTTCTCTCCGGACTTTGGCTCGCCCGCATACCACGTCTCCGGACCATGCCATCGAGCTCTGGCGAGCGCTGCTGTTGTTCCTCCAGGACCCAGCGGCACCACCCGTCGGCGATCGGCTCCGCGACAGCCACAAACGTCATGCGGCCCCCACTAAGCTGCCTCCAGGACGTTCATTAATAAAACGGAGGCAGCCTTACCCTTCCCCTTTTGCAATAACACACCTCCCCTTTCCACCGCAGCATCTTCAGCGCATTTTAATGTGGAATAAACGTGGTTTCATTCATTCATTCAACATATTCGCTTGCTATCCAGACGCGGTGAGTCGTACTTCCTCGATTTGTTGCGCGCCCATCGGCATGTTTTGTGGATAGCAATTCGGCTAGCAAGCATTAGTGTATAAAAGGCACAATAAATGCCCTCGCACTACTGTGTTGTTGTTCCTTTGTCCCAAGAGCATGGGTGAGAACCCCACAGTAGTTATGCCTTGTTTCAAATAAAATGCATAGGTTAAAGTTTAAAATATGTGAGCATTGTTGCTGCGCAGCTTATTATTATTACTACTACCACCGTAATTTATTTCTGCTGTACCTTGCATTTCTAGGGCTGCAATTGATTACAGAGCTACATAGCCCAACGCTACGTTCAAGGGAGATTTATGTAGCTTAAAACATCAAACTTATTTGTGACTGTAAAATGAATAAATAAAAAAAAAAGCTAGATGTGCAAGTTGCACCCTGAAGCAGCAAGATACGACAAATACACACCCTGGAATGTTACACATTTAAAATTGATGAAGAAAAAGGCGAGATTCACCTCGCCCATCATCATCGATGATGTAAACGATGTAAACGAGAAGAAAGGGGGTTAACCGAGGGGGCCCCCATTTTATTAGTCATATCATAAGAAGTTAACAAACACTGACACCAGGGACAACATAGAGGAGATTACTTGTGCTTAATAAATCAAATAAAGAAACGATAAATTAATGGAAATGAAAGTGGCTGAAAAAGCAACTTGCTGCAGGTGGGGACCCCACCTGCAGCAAGTTGTTTGCACGTATGTGGCTCACATTGTATGTGAGCCACAACGCACATCGTATGTGGTCCTATGGGCCACACGACACACGTATGCATATAATGTGAGTCCCATCAACCACCATCATATGTGGCCCTATGGGCCACATATGATGTCCCAAGACTTCAACACTAGCCAGAACAACAAAACCAACAAGTCGTTTCCGTCCAAGTATGATTACGCTTTTAAAAAACCCATTCAACAGACATGACTCGCTGCCCCTTGTTGACTCACCAAGGAGATTCCCCGACCGGCACATGTGGAATTCCTGGAACACCGAGCTTTGCTGGGCAAGATGGCCGGGGACCCGTATCTCGGGAAAAAACGCAGCGCCATCGCCGCCGGGGGCAACGAGCGAGGAGTCTCCGCTTGCCCTGAGCCTAGTGACGACCGGTTCCCACAGGACTAAGTCCATGGTGAGCCTGAAAAAGACGAGCGGTTATGTCAGCCAGCTTTTGTTACAAACAAGTGGTGCCTAATTGCCGCCAAGACGTCTCCTGACGGGGCTAAATTGCAGCACACAGCAACTTTCCGTAGTATACCACACTAATTCTGGTACAGTGAAATCTCAATGTAACGAACTTCAGGGGACTGCAGCAAATCGTTAGTTATTCTGAACAGTTGTTCTAGGCAACACCTGTCTAGGCGGAGCATGCGCTCTGATAACCTGACGTGTCCTCCGCAACAACACAAAAAAAGTCTCCTCCCATGTTTTTCTCCTCCGACGCCATCTCAGGTTTTCCAAACCCATACACCTTGTCGTTTGTTAGCCTACTGTTCCGGCTGCCGTGAAGGATAGATGGAAATTCAAGAATCCCCAGATTTCTTAATATTAATTTGTAGTACTGAAGCATTAACATGACATGGAAACTGAATAACATTCGTTATTCTGAAAAGTTCAGTATTATAAAGTTCATAGTACTGAAATATTTTTACTTTGGGAACTGTAAGCAGTCAGCAGGAAATGTCATAAAAGTTTGTTAATGTGGCATTCATAACAACAAGGATTTACTGTACTGGTACCATTTCTATCTGCTCTAGGAACCTGAAAGGTATCTTCTGCTGCTGGAACCGTTGAACTTCAAAATGGCAAAGTCTGAAACTTGATCATTTGGCTGCCACGTTTTCTGAAGTGCAACAAATTCAATTTATGTCTAGGTAACACACTAGCATATTTGAAATTAACATGCTATATAACAAGTATTAAGAGTCGTGCCAATCAGTGTTCCTCAGAAAACATGGCTTCATACAACATAATGAACACCCAAGTTCTTGAGTTGCTGCACCATTAAAAAATTGCATGTGCTTATTGTGCTGGTCCACTAAGTTTTAAAACAACAGCGACAGGCAGCATTGACACTTGTTAAGTTTTTTGCACAATCTGTCATATACTAACGAAACCTAGCATAAAATTTTTACAAATTATGGGGTTTTATATGCCAACACCACGATCTGATTATGAGGCACGCTGTAGTAGGGACTCCGGATTAACTCTGACCACCTGGGGTTCTTTGAATGTGCACCTAAATCTAAGTACACAGGGCACACAGGTGTCTACATTTTGCCCCCATCAAAATGTGGCCACCGTGGCCGAGATTTATACCGCGACCTTGTGCTTAGCAGCGCAACACTATAGCCACTGAGCAACCACGGCGGGTCCATAAAATTTTCTAGCTTAATTAGCTAACTAAATTCTAACTAAATTAGCTAACCAGAGTAGACGATGCAGCCAGTTCTCACATTCGTGAATTCTTTAGCACGGCCAGGTGTGTGCATCAGTGGCCAGACGAGCATACTTAGGCACGGCACCTAAAGGGTTAAACGAGTTTCTCACTGCAATTATGGCTTCGTTATATCGAAATTTGACTGTACTAAAGTCCCGCTTAATTCGTGGTTTATGCTATCAGCATCACCATTACATTTCCTTAGCTTATTGAAAGCCTGAACAATTAACACTACTCTATGCAGCAATAGCCGAGCATGTGCTCCTTATTGAATCCTTTGATGGCCATGTTTGGCCCTCACTACTTTGCAATTGGCATCTGTGGCGAGTGCGAGGATTTTACACAAAGCCACGATATGTCCACAAAGTGCACAGACCTGATGAATTCCACAAGGTGCAGAAAGCTTTCATTAAAATAAAATATAATCATCCACCCAATCCGTACGCTGGTTGAGCAGACGACAACTCTCCATTGCACCTGGCAGATTTAGGCAGACCCGAGTCGAGAAGTCGCGAAGAAACAACGACCAGCCCAGTCGATTGCGCAGCCGAGTTCGTCAAATCGCGGCACCCATTTGCACCACCTCACCGGTTGTAGATGAGTTCGTAGAACCGCTTGTCAGGCATGGTCACCTCCAGTGACGGCAGCAGGAACTCCAGCTGAATGCGGCAGTTGCTGGCTGCCTTGTCAATGAAGGAGCGAAGTGTCGCCTTGTCACCAGGCTGCACCAACTGTGAAGCAAGAAGGAGTGCCAAAAGTTGAACGATTGTTCCAGCTTTTTTGTGCACACGTTGCAGCGAACCTACCGCTCGGTCATGGGTTCCAGGTACACAAAATAACGACAACATTTGTTAGAGTTTTCAGCTTAATACATTAATGGAAGGCCAGGTTACTGGCACCATGGACAGCTGTGATGGGTAGCTACATCTTGCAATGCTTTTGTTCAATCGCAACCCGTTAGAGAAATTATTTTGCCATATGGGTGTTCTTGCCAAAGCAAAAAAAAAGTGACTTCATGTTAACGAACATGTTGCTGCTGATTCTTTAGATACTTTACGCTGGCGGCTAAGTAAAACAGTGTTGGCCTTCTTTGCTGCGAGGTGTCATGACGTCACCAGAGCAACCACCATGGTGTCACCAGAACAACCACAAGCACGTCTGGTAACCTGGTATTCCGTGAACTGCAGTACATTTACACATATTGGCAGGCTAAAAGGCAGTGGAAAGACAAAGCTTTTTAAAAAGTGGAAACCTAACTAAGAAAAACCAAGCAAAAAGAACAATATGACCAGTTCAGCTCGTAATTCCTCTCCAAGCCTACCCACGGCAACTTCCCACAGATGCCCGTTATCACCTACAATTCCATGCCATTTAGGTTTCCTCCGAATCTTTATGTCTTAAAAACTCGCAGCGCCATCTGGCAACCCACTGAATAAACAGAGCCGCAGAAAAAATGGCACCACATGGCACCGTAAACCTCTGGGAACTCCACACATCCAATAATGATGTCCACACATCTAATAACGTGAATGCAACATGCTTTGAACGGACAATGAAAAGCCAAACACTGGAGCTTTCCTTCAAGCCAGTGATTGTGCGAGTTTGTTTACTTGTTTACTTGTTTACTGGTTGTTTACTTGCGTAGTCACACGTGCTGTCGAAGCCCTGCAGTTGCAGACAGATAGAAAGGAGCACATGGGTGACCAACCTTGGGAAAGGAGGCTGCACAATGCAAATCCTGTCAACCCCCTGTGGGCACAAAACTCTGCAAAAAGTTTGCTACCTTTATTGCAGCAATTAAAGATGTAACACACATTAACATTGTTTTTTTAAATGGCAGGCAGGATTTTAAATGGTGCGTGACATCTAGCACAATTCTTTGAGCTAGATTACTCTGAGGAGAGAACATATTTACACGAGAATTCAAAACAAATATTTGACTAATTAGGGAACTAAATGAGCTAAGGTAATTAACAAGCATTCACTAATTTTCTTTCCTGTTAATTACTTTATGGCCCATATTAAAATTTACTAATTGTAGCTGGCGACTTCAAAAGTCATTTCCACCTTGAACGAAGTCTTAGGATGACACCAGTTTCAAGATATGTATTCCCAAAGTTTGCGACCAAATGCATTTTATTAAAAAAGTGGAACAGTGCATATTTACCACTAGTTTGACAGTGCTCATTGGAACTGGTGCTAGTTTCAAATTTTCTTCCAAGTGGATGGGCTTTTGTGACATAACTGGGTTCAATTCTGATATAATGCACTGTCCGCACAAAAATAAATTAGTTAAAATTATTAGTGAAATTTCCTCAATTAAATGATGCATTTTATTTTCCAGTATAATAATGTCCAGCACTGAGTCATCATCACCATCATCAGCCTATCTTATGTCCACTGCAGGACAAAGGCCGCTTCCTGCGATCTCCCATCACCCCTGTCCTGTGCCAACCGATACCAACTAGCGCACGCGAATTTCCCAATTTAATCGCACTAACTAGTCTTCCGCCGTCCTCTACTGCGCTTCCCTTCTCTTGGTACCCATTCTGTAACCTTAATGGTCCAACGGTTATCTAACCTGCGCATTACATGACCTGCCCAGCTCCATTTCTTTCTCTTAATGTCAATTAGAATATCGGCTATCCCCCCCCACTTGCTCTCTGATCCACACCGCTTTCTTCCTGTCTGTTAAGAGGCCTAACATTTTTCGTTCCCCTGCTCTTTGCACCATCCTTAACTTGTTCTCGAGCTTCTTTGTCAACCTCCAAGTTTCTTCCTTATACGTTAGCACTGGCAGAATTGATTGTGCAACTTTCTTTTCAATGACAGTGGTAAGCTTACACTCAAGATCTGACAATGTCTGCCGTATGCACTCCAACCCTTTTTTATTCTGTGAATTTCCTTCTCATGATCAGGGTCCCCCCGTGAGTAATTGACCTAAGTAAACACTCCTTCACAGACTCTACAGGCTGACTGGCGATCCTGAACTTGTGTTCTCTTGCTAGGCTACTGATAATTATCTTTGTCTTCTGCATATTGATCTTCAACCCCACTCTTACACCTTCACGGTTAAAGTCCTCAATCATTTGCTGTAATTCATCCCCAGTGATGCTGAACAGGACAATGTCAACTGCAGATCAAAGGCTGTTTATATATTCGCTGTCTATCTTACACCTAAGCTTGCCCAGACTTCATCAAAGCATGCAGGGAATAGCATCAGAGAAAATGCCATATACAGCTTTCTTGATAGGTAATTTTTCTACTTTTATTGTGGAGAAGCAAGGTGGCTGTGGAGTCTGTAGATATTGCCTAAGATATTCACATATGTCTCCTGCACTCCTTAATCAACCAATGCCTTTATGACAGCTGGTATCTCTACTGAAGCAAATGCTCTTTCATAAGCTAACAAAGCCATATAGAGTGGTCGATTGTACTCTGCAGATTTCTTATTATTTCTCAATCCATTGTACAGTGCCCATTGTACAATCTTGAAACCAGCCTGTACTCTTGGTTGACTGAAGTCTCCCTTTTTGTGGATTAGTATAATGTTGGCTTCTTCCAGTTCTCTGGAACCCTTGAGGTCATGAGACATTTTGTATAAAGGGCCGCAAGCTTTTCAAGCAGGATATCTCCTCCATCTTTGATTAAATCTACTATTATTCCTGAGTGAGTAATCACCTCTAATTCAGTTCAATGGCTAGCTTTGCACCTATGCCACAGGCAATTTTTAAATATTCTGTTAACAATTCAAAAGATACACCTGGAATCTGGAGCCATCGCTGAGAATGAGGCGCTACGAGGAGCTTGTGTGCGCCTAGATAACTTTTTTCTACATTTTCTTTTTTTCTCAATTTTTATTCTAGCATGATTGTGCCAAGTAAAGTGAGACACTGGAAACATGCCCTCAAGATGAACAGCGAATTCGCTTACGTAAAATCGAACCATATCCTACCAAAAACATTCCTCTGTCCTCCAGGCTGTGCGTTACAGTGCTGCTGCTGGCATGCAAATTTTCAGTGCTGGTTGCCTACAGCCACATCAAGAGCTATCAGTTCGACAATCAAACGGAGATGCTCTTATGAAGTTTACAGCAGTCCCGATTACCATTTTAGGCACCCAGAAATTACTGGAGCATGAAAATGGTGGTTAGCACATACCTGGATTTGGCTAAACCTATTTCTTCCGACTTCAAACTGCTTAGTGGCTTTGCAAGTTGATTGTTTTCAACAAATAATTCAGTGATTTGCAATGGTTATGCATTTGTGCACTGTCTTAATCCCTTCTGTACTAAGAAAAGTAGGACTGCTTTAAAGGCAGACAAAGCATATAAACGAAGCCACAAGAAAGTTTGAAGTCACGAGCTCGATCAGAAAAATCCAAGCGGGATACCAATCGTTACCCCGGTAGCAGAACCATGGCATTGCCAGGGTGCCGTCTGGTAACTTTGCCGGAAAGCCGTGGGCTGGACAACCATTACCTTGTCACTCTCGGCGTTTTCTTTGGCCTCCTGTCGCTGCTGTTGCTCCTGCAGCCGCGTCGTGCGTGGAGGGCTGATCTCGTTGTTGTCGTAGCAGAGGCAGTGGACCGTGAAGGGCGAGCCTGCATCATTCTGCTGAGGCATCCGCAGCGTCTCGAACATCACGGACGGCATCATGCTCTCCTCGCACAGTTCCGTCTCCAGAGGCGAAGGTTCGTTGCTGGGACTGATGGAGATCCTCAGGCTGCAATGGTGGGGACGCAGGAATAACCTTCGTAAGTTAGGGGACCGACTCGTGAATTGGCTTCATAGAGATGCTAGACGGAAATTCTAAATTATGTTGGAAGACCGCTTAACCCTGTAATGCCCAAAGAGTTCCACACGAAAGAATATTACAGCAACCTGTTTACCTTTATTTCTGGCCGTGGAAAGTATGTTTGTACAAATAAAGAACGATATTTAAGTTTGGTATATCAGTATGGTGAATCAATGAATGGTTTGCTGAACTGTTCACAACAACGTTCGCTCCACCGTCTCACCAACACTACTACAGTCTATGCACCGAGTTTCCAGGGCTTAAATTCAAGTCTTGGGTTATCAAACTCAGCATAGCACATACAATAATATGCTTGTGCAAATATAAATTTTGGGGTTGGAAGCGGACCTGAAGCAAATAGCAATCGTATCCTATAAACTCAAAGTGAACAGTTCGTATAGTTGTGGAAGTTGCATCAACTCTTTACAAAGTAACTAGAAGTTGACAGATCTAGAGAAAAAGGGAGACCTTAACTTGGAAAAAGTGAAGCAGTTTAATCCTGAATTACACTTCATTTTCGAAGTGCTGTTATTCAGATATCTCATGGAAAACTTTTCACTTTTGCTCAGTGTTGTGGTTCGATCTACATCGAATTTCTGGACATTTGAGGCCACGGGGGCATTTCACATGCACCCATAATACAGCCCGAGGTGTGTCGCGTGCCGTCTCGATCTCAATCACAATGTGATCTGCGAGCCGCGCAACTGGCAATGTGACATGCACATCAACAATGAAATTGCCGATTGCAGGTTTCTACATTTATACATTGGTTTGTTTTGAATGCCTTGAATATTCTAAATAGTGAAATCTGAACCGGAATGAATGCTGAACAGCACAGTATCGAAAATTGAATATTCACAACAACCTTGTTAACAAAATACCACTTTCAAAGCTCCGTTCATCCCCGAGAAAATACCCTTTGCATGACTCTAAAGCCAGCTTTCCCGTGAGGCGATTTGCCTAGACAGTGGTGGCACAGTCAGTTCCGCAATCAACACATACAAGAGTTTGCTTGTCTGATGACGCGTAAATTGTACGCATGGTTCTTATGATGAAACAGAGCGCAAGATCCAAGCCCCAGCATACGAAGCTACTGTTGCGCCTTCATCTGAACCATGACTGGGGCCACCGTTAGTTGGGCAAGTGTGCAATGCAGAGAAGCACACTAGAGAAATAAAACAATGGGGCTATTGCAAGCTACTACGGGAAACCAAACCACTTGGCGACCGCACCACTCTATGCCACCAACTCTAGGCAGTGTGGAGAAGACTATAGGTAGCGCTAGTCAATCGGGAACGTGAGCCGACTGCACATTTTGGTGAGGTGAGGAGAATTTGCTTGCTGGGTGTGCTGAATCAGTCCAGTGTCCTTCGATTCAGCCAGCATATCACACAAGTCAATTAGCAGCTGACAATAGAGAGCTTTACTTATGTGTAATTAGGGAGCCTTACAATATGCATACCCAAAGTTAGTGAATGCAAACCACCGTGCTACAGAACAAAATCAAAGTACAAGACGGAATGCAAGCAGGGTGTGGCACTTTGGGCACCCAAAGCCATTTGCATACGCACACCTATCAACCCCAGACCACTTAATATACTACACGAGATGCCAAAAAAATACAGAAACTGCACAACGAATACGAAAATACCGTTTTATTGCCCAGAAATGTTTTGGTTAGGTGAAATGCACAACGAACATGTCACAACAGTGGCACAACAAACTCATTACACCTTGCATGTTGAGGGCTGGGCTCTGGAGCCGTTGCAGCCTTAGCCTTTCCGAGAAAGTTTTTGTCGAGCACTTCCTAAAGTGAGGCCGAAGCACACTTCACGACTAGCAACTGCTCCACTGTCTTTTCTGACAGAGGCACAGAGCTGGGTGCGTGCCTTTTTAAAAAACACCTTACCAAGAACTCCTTCACACTCTGAATTGCTATGCAGGAGTGTAAAGACCCCCAACGTAACTTTTGAAAGTTTTGGATAAAGCAAATATTGGAGACCGCATGCCAATGCTCATCAATCTGCTCCTGAGAAGTTACCATCAGCAAGTAGATCTTTTAATTGAAGATGGCTGAACCCTGCTTGAATGTTGTACAGAACAGAATCTATACTTTGTCTATCTTCAAGTTGCAGCAGCAGTCATTAAGTGCTGCTGCCACTGACCATGATCGTGGCACTGACCAAATTATTGTTGGCTTTGAATACAAGTCAACATAATCAGTGTTGCCAAAATGTCACCGCGAATAGGTGAGATGCAGCAGTTATAGCGACTACATAAACCAACGTTCATTGCACTCATGGATTTTGAACACAAAACACGTAAAAAAAAAAAAAAATGTGAGTGTCAATACTGTACTCGTAAAAATGCAAGGGAAATCGTGCACTTTAGGATAAAGTCACTTAGGATAAATCAAGGCACTGGTTTTGAGGTATATGTACGCAAAATCTAAAGCGCCCTATATCAGCATTCACGGAATGCTGGGTTACTGGAGGTACACACATAAGCAGCCGGGTTGGTGGAGTAATCTTGTGACGCGGAGTTTGACCGGAGCGGACACAAATATTGTTGCAGTGACTGGCCATATTCCACTTATCTGCTGGAGTACCGAGTCGGCAGCAATGCAATCAACACGCGGTTCCTTTTGCTTCGAAGTCCCAAAATGACACTACCAGCATTGTTACAGCCGTTACCATTCACCATAACCCAGTATTTCCAGGAAGAGTGAGCCTGTTAAAGCTCTCTAATGGATCAGCCCTTCCAGTTCTCCACTGGTTAGTCGACACCTAAGGCTTTTATCGTAGTAGATGACTTTTGCTAGAGAGAGCAGGGACCCTTCCATCAGTATGTAAGGACATCCCACTCTCGATTGTCACAAGAGTAACACACATGTGCTTCCAACATCCCCAGAACTTTTGAGCAGGCGACCACACAAAAGTTCAGATAGCGTTATGGCTACATGCGGGGCTATTGTTCGAAAAATCTATGGCAAAGCCAACAACGAAACGAGGAACGCTTACCTGGGCAAGTCAAAGTCCTCCTCTTTGACACTGGGGTCTCGAAACACCCTTGCAAATGGCACTGGTTTTGAGAGCTGGGACTCTTTGTAGAACACTGCGAGAGATGAAAAAGTATTGCTCGGAGCTGTACAACCGAAAAGGCCCCAATTTTGGGCCCTATACGCATTTTGAAACAGTACAGTGAAACCACTGAAATTTCATTGATGCGGAAATTTCATTGTTGCGAAACTAGCACCACACTTACCGCCAGATTTACCAGACATACTCGATTATTTGGACTTCCACGCAGCCCTCCATCTATTCCACAGGAGCTATATAAACAGACTGAAATTTCGGACACCGCATGGCAGTGTCGCTCAATTTTTCAGACTGGTTCACACACACAGCGTCACAAACCTGGAGGCTGCAAACAAAGTTGTCAGAATTCAGGCGAATGATGAAGTTGCAGAGGTGACTTCTCAACTTTTCAAACACCGTGCGGCAGCTGCGAAAACAGTTCCATCCGCACTGCACCTAACGACGTCTTCACAAAGCACACACATAACCTTCCTACTGACATTTATGTGCATTTATGTGCATATCGCACCTTGGCACGTGCACTGGTCTGCGTGGAATAGACAGTAAATGTCAAGGTAAAATCTACACTCCTTCCTTCGGGTGCCGACGAATGCCAATGGCTTTCTTCGGTCTCGTCTCTAGCACCACCGAGATGAGACACCTGCAATGCTGTTGATGGTGTTCCTTGTCGCGCCAGCATTCCCAGACAGTTTCAATGCAACGCTAAACCTTGCTATCGATTCCAATGCGATGCCTTTCGAGCGAATCGTGCCCACTTACGGTGAGCCTCCTTGCAGACTAGCACCAGCTTTAGGTCCTCGTTCTCGTCGGCAACGAGCGTTGTGGACAGCGTCGGCTCCAGGAGCTCCACCGACAGGATGTCCGGCCTCAGGTTCTTCTGCCACCAAGGCTCGCGGAGCACTTCTTGGAGCGGCCGCATATCTGGAATAGGAAACCTGCCAACGGAAAAGAAAAGAATGAGAGGCACTGTAGAGTGGGTGTTGCATAAAATAATGACGTAGCTAACATGCACCTCCTGCAAAATAAAGTGAAAAAGGGTTAAAGGGGGAATGTGGATTTCGAAGTGAGCTTCCTTATTTCTTCATGGATATTGATGAAAATTGGCAGAGGTAGTGGTAATTTTTGTGTTGTTAATTATTTATTCAGATTACCTTACAGGCCCATTGAAGGGCATTGAGTAAGGAGGGCAACAGTAATTACATGACGAAAATAGCAAAGTGCAACATCGTTATACAATATTAACATGCAACGAATTCAGGTTATCATGGAAGGTTTCACGATTGGAGATGGATGCAACGTGATCCGGGAGACTGTTCCAATGTGCAATAGCTCTTGGTAGTGGTTACGTGTTAAATGCCTGCATTTGACCGCCTGCATTTGACCATGAATGCGCATGAAACTAAGTGCGTTGTGAATGCGACGAGATGTGCACACGGGAAATGTCAAATTTCTACATTATAGTTCAACAACTTCTTCATTGACAAATGTTTTTCTCCTCCTGGGCTAGTCCCAAGTCTGAACGGCTTACAAAATGCGTAGAAGACTTGTTCGAAGCACTATGCGTTCCCAAATGAATAGTTGAGGGCGCAACATTCTTGCATTCTTTTTAAATTTACAACACGAGTCTTTTAGTATTCAATTTTGATGAGGTGACTGTACAACAGTCATTTAGACTGAAAAACTAGTTGTATCATGTATTCAGAAAAAGTTGCACAGGAAAAGTAAGAATGTCACACCCTGAATTGCCCTTCAAAGAATATAGCAAAGCAAAGAAAATGGAACTGAAACAGACTAAGCAGTAGTGAAGAAATCAGCAGCACAAGTCGAGTAGGAGGCAAGACAGTTTTGAGAAAATGGCTTTCAAAGTTGCACCTTAGATTTTAAATTTGTACCTTATATTTTAAGTTATCGAAAGGGCACCAGGGCTGTAGCCAATTAGGTCCTATCAAATGTAGTACTTCTGGAGTGTTTTGCCTTTAGTCGGAAGCGCATTGCTTGTCCTTGTTTTCCCAAAGATATCCTTCTCCACTGCTCTGTGAAGAGGATGTAGGCCAGATAGATAGCAAACCGAATGTTGCACAATATCTCAGAAAGGCACAGTTGGTCCCAGAATTCTATCTGCATACTGCCTTGTTGACACACATCTCTAGTGGAACAGGGAAGCTTACGCCTTGGCATCACTCACACAATGTCTGTCGCATTCAATGGCATGTTGTCTTTCTGTAGCAGTGACCAGATGGCTACACAAAGGCTTTTAGCAGGATTGAAAGTTTTGTTTTCCAGGCAACGCCTGAGGAGCTGGCTATACATCAGAAAGGCACTGGTACACAGGCAACAATATACAACTGAAACATGCACACATTGCAGGCCAGCGCTTGTACAGAGCTGTTCTGTGTTTTTGCAGCCTAATCTCTGCACCAGCTACCATATTTTGAGAACATTGTATTGTATGAACTTTTTCTTCTTTGAACCTTGCGAGGGCCTGGAGAGCTTATGGAATGCGGTGCAAGGTTTATTGAATATTGCGAGCCTAGCTAAATGTGGCATTCTTGGTCAAATGACTAGCTGTAGGTCCAAAGAGTAGGCGCGCAATGTGCATGGTCGTGGCACTGACGCTCGAAAGGTTTAGCTGTAGGTTCGAATATTGCTTGCACGATGTGCTTGGAAGTAAACCTAAAGAAGCAGCGATGCTCAAAAAGCTTATCCAGGTGTCTGAAGATTTCGTGCGCAAAGTGCTTGGTCGCAAAGTGCGTATCGCCGATGCTTGGAATGCTTAGCCGTGGTTCCGATGCACAAGCATGTGCTGTCCTGCCACATAGAAGTGGCGAGTGGCTCCGTTGCATAGCTTCGGCACGCTGCTAACTGTGTTCGAATTCCTGGGGCATCCTGGGGAATTCCTGGGGAATTCCTTCTACAGACAATGCGTGAATGGTGGCACGGCGCGATGCTGCTTGCAACCATGAAGTCTTCTTTCTCTTCGAGCTCACACTGCTGCTTGCAGGTGCTTGCAGAGTGTTTTTCTCTGGCACATGACAAAGCTCACTCTTTCTTTTTTTTTCTTTCTTTTTAACCTTTTTGTTGTGTCACTGGGAAGGAAAGTTGCTTGTTCAGAGGCAAGCAAACCCACTGTTTTCCACGACTCCTTCAAACTGTCGATGTAAAGGCTGTTTAACGGGGCAGACAACTGGGACACAGACAATGGCTGTGTCCCAGTTTTTTTTTTTTTTTCGAACTGCCACAATGGCTACACAGCAAGTATGTAACGGTGACACTTTTATCACCAGCGAAAACTGCTGCCATAAAACTTGCAGCTGCAAAGGTCAGTGGGCTCACCTCAGGTTGGCCTTGATGAAAGGGCTCCGTACTGTGATGCTGGTCCTGGCCACCGTGGGACTAGAACCCTGATTGTCTTGCTGAACATGCAGAGACAAGAAGGAGGAAGCAAGGATGTTAACACACCTCGCTTGGGAGAGGACAGGTGGACAGGCACCTTGACAAAGAGCTAATCATAAACATAGAAATGTCTCGATAGCGATAGTTGCTAAAAACACCAAGGCAGAGAGCTTTGAGAAAAGAAAATTCAGCACAAGTACTTCATGTGTCCTAAGTCTCTCTTGTGTCCTTCTTTTTGGAGATGAATTTAGTTTGTTATATCCAGTTATATCCATTGGCAGGACAATTTCACTTTGTCAAAACGAGATCTTAAATACATGGATCTCTATGGGGATTTCAAGGGGAATTTAATTTACTTCGTTACATTCATTATTTCGTTATATCCCATTTTGTTATAACGAGGTTCGAGTGTATCTATGCTGGCTTTAAAAACGGCTTGTCGAATACACTAGACGGCGTTGAAGACGACATCATTTGGGATGCCGAGGACGCCCATCAGGTATCCGACAAGGATTACTTTTCTGGCAATTCCGACGAGGATGCAGCTTATTGCATCGACTAGAAATTTAGTAGCTCAGCTTGCAGTAAATATAGGTGTGCCATGTTCAATGTCTTCTTTTCTTTCTTTCTTTGAGAGATGTGGGTACCGTAATTACACGATTGTAAGTCGACCCCTTTTTTTACATTTGAAAGTCTGAAGTTGGGGAGGGGTCGACTTACAATCGAAACCAAACATGGCCCCGCCAAAAAAAGCGATACCAACGGGAGCTACAACGTAGTTACAATTTTATGTTTGCTCTATGGCCCTACCCGTATCTTTTCGCTATCCCACGTGTTTGTTCGCTTTTCGAAAGGGTTTTTCAACATTTTTGAGAGTCTTACAGTGCATGCAACACTCATGGGGGGGTGTCGATAGTTGATGGAAGCACCGCTGTTCCCATTTGCGGCGGCACCCTCAGAACGGCGGCGCTTGCGGGGAGTACCGGTAGTTCATGGAAGAGCAGACACCGCTCGCGGGTTTCTCTTTCTCTGTTTAAAGGCATTGGTATTGGTTTGACCAACTTTTTGACACGTTCCACTTGACTGCCGGCTACGTGCTACTTCTATGCTTCCCCAGTCGTCATGAGTGCTCCAGGCCCGCTAATCGTTCGGCACTCGTTCACAGCAGCGTTCAAGAGGGATGCCATCCTTTACGCCGAAGAAACAAATCACTGCGCAGCGGCCGCAATTTCTATGTTTCTAAACGGGTGGTGCGAGAGTGGCGACTGCAGCGAAGCGAAATTTTCAGCCTGTGACGGCAAGTGAGAAATTTCCCACGTGCCGAAGTCTGGACGCCTTCCGGAGCTGTAGGCTAAGCTTGCAGCGTACGTCGCTGAAATGCATGATCGGTCCCTGCCATTGAAGTGCGACGTGGTCATGAAACAAGCCCGGACCTTCACCTTAATTTTAAGGTTCTGCTCCGCCGTGAGTACAACGAGTGGCTGGCGGTAGAAGACTGCGAAATTACGCCAACTGGACCTGTCAAAAGAGCCTCCCCGACGGCTGCGTGTGGTTGGGTGCATTTGGGGTGGGCTGCTGTTCTGCAAGATGTCCTGGTGTGGTCGTTTGCCAAATTTAAAATTTCGCTGGACCACGACGCGCTGTGGGACCGCAGCGGCGATGACGATGGCAGCACTAGTAAAGACGAGTAGCCCAGTGACCATGTCAGCTACTAATAAATTTTCGTTATCGAATGCACCCTCAGGTATATTCTCTCTCTCTTTTTTTTTTCGGTCAAGCGATATGGGGTCGACTTACATTTGAGTCGACTTACAATCGTGTAAATACGGTAGACCAATATTCGAATTGAAATCTTTCATTCCTCAGCAAGTTCAGTGTTACAAGTCCAAGTAAATCAATATTTACATAATTCTAATGGGTACCTTTCTTCAACTCCGCATCTGTCATTCTTGCCAATGGCTTTGAAGCGTGGGAAGCATTGAAAGCATGGCACAACTAACATATAACACCAAAAGTCAGCTTTGCCGCAATACAACAATATTAGCTGGTCAAGCATAAGGATTCTCTTACAGTGAAGCACACACAGAGACGAAGTGAGCCACTGTCACAGGACACCGTACATGTTCCTTAATTACACACGTGCGCACCTGCCATCTCCTGTCACAGTACGAGAGCCAAGATGCCCTATAAGTGCGCTAGCCGGCCTTCAGAAGTATTTTGGACATGGCTGTGGTGGTTTGAGCCCCTAAGGCCAGCAAAGGCAGGCACTAGTTTTTTTTTCGAACTGCAAAACTTTTCTTTTGGGATGTTTTCGCCTTCCCTAGGGAGTCCCACAAATCTGACATCGACTGTAGGGTGTATCGTATTTGCCTGAATCTAACACGCACTTATTTTCTGACAAAACGGGTCCAAAAATTGCATGTGCGCTAGATTCGAGTATGACCATAAATCTGCGTTACCATATCGCCATCGGCATTTCAAGATGGCCGCCTCGTACCCGCTTCAAGCCTAGCTGCCGTAGCTTTCTCCATGTGCTAAGTACGTGTGCTTAGGCAATGCTTCCTTTGGCTTAGGTTAGTTCACCGTCTGTCTTCCCGTTTTCTGCGTTTGCTCTATCAGCACGGTAGGGCCAACTGTAAGGACATGCAGAGTTCATCACAGTGCCGCAATTAAAAGGAAAGCGATCACGCGTGCGGAGATGGACGGAAATCAAGCCATATCACGGGCGTTCGGAGTTCTCAAAACTTCCGTTTGGGACTGGCGCAGACAGGAGAGCATCGTGCTGCGTTCTGGTCACTTAGTTCGCGTCGAAGCGAAAGGCCGCACAAAGGTCAATTCCCTCGCTCCTGCTACCGCACTTCCTCACTCCAGCGTTTAAAGAGTTTCCATGGTCATTGAGTGAGACGTGTTCATGTTTGCTTGTGCATGTGACACCATGCTGGTTAATTTAATTAGTAAGCGAATGTTTAGAAGTTTATACGACCGATATAACTAATATTCTTACTTTTCAAACAGCTGTCTACTAATTTGCTATCGTAATCTATGCTTTGCCTTTTGGGCAAAACTGCGACTTTCTTTATTACAACTTTAGTGCATTTGGAGTAAATTATTTTTCTCCAAATGAGAGAAAGTTGTATTTCTGCATGAAAGAATGAGGTGCGCAGTACTGTAAAGGACTTTTCTTTTGGGGGGGGGGGTCACGGAAGACGGGTGCACGTTACGATCGAGGGCGCGTTAGAATCAAGTAAATATGGTATTCTGTGAATGGTGCAGGCAGCAGATCACACGTTAGAGACAGCATCTCATGAGCCACATGTGTGAACGTTTTGGAGAGCCACTCACGTTGACAGACATGCTCCAGATGTCATTTTTCTGCTCGCTGGTGGAAGAGAAATGTGGAGGAGGGTAGAGCAGCGCGTGAATGCGGTCCTCCAGGGACCTGTCCAGCTCGATTTGCGCTGGTAGCAGCTCCAAGGTGATGCCTGTCGTCTGCTCCCTGCTTGTCCGAGTCTGCACATAGAACAACAGACACTCTTGGAACCACCATGTTCACCACAAACGGCACCCCCAAAAAAAGATGCGAATCCAGTGAGGTATAAACCCAGCACAGAAATGACAAGGATGAAACCTTTTGCATCACCTTCACTTCATCCTCAGTTTCATCCTCAGTTCATTTCATCCTCAGTGTGTAATTCTGTGATCAGATGTGTTTTACAACTTTTTGGATTAATTAGTAGCATCTGCTTGCCGTCCTAGTTGGCTGATGTGGCTTTATTAACTTCAATACTCGTTTTCTCTGGAGTCACCAATGTAGTCTCCTTTTATTTTTTTTCTTCCACTATTTGTGAACCTCCTGTGAATAATTCATACACACAAATTTCTTAGCGATTCCTCAGTGTTATAGTTCCTAAACGCATATTTCCTCATTTGGTATAGAAGTCACTCAACTCAATGTCTCATATGGGCTTCTAGACTACGGACAGTTTGTTAGCACTGTGTACCCAAACTGTCACGAGATCATGTTGCATCTTAACAGTGGCCTGTTTTAGCAGACACTGACACCTTACCAACACTAGGCAACAGTGTAAGCCACTATCTTTCTGTGTGTGTGGTAGGCAAAACAGAAAGTCTGAATTTTGCTTTAAACTTTGTTTAGCCGATGGTCATTTTACCAGAAGCTCCGCCCAAATATCTTGCGGACCGACTTTAGCCATAGTCCGCAGTCCTCACTTCATTGAGTAACAGATCAACCAGCACATTCTTTTTGCAACAATAAGTACAACACTCACCTCCAGAACAGTTCCTCATGGTTTTCATTGACAATTCAATTTAAAACAAAAAGACCTAGCAGTGATGACGAATTTGGCGTTTTCTTTTTTTTTTTGGCGCAAGGGCCAAGTATGACTAAAGAGCACCAGGCCATTGTTAGTGAGTTACAAGCTGGCAGTGACCATACGACCACAATGCAGCCTGAAGATATGCCGACATCAGCGTAGTGCTTCAGACCAAAAGTGTTTACTGAACACTCTAAAAAGTAGGCAGCACAGATATTTTATCATAAAAAAGAAAGAGGGGGCAGGAAGATGCTGAAAGAATAAGGAATACAAAGAAAGAATTACAAGCTGCAGTGTTCAAAGTAAGATTTAGGCAACAGAGTGAAAACTGCAAAGTTTGTGGAGAATTTGCTTACTTTCCTGATGGGCTGCAGTTCAGGGCACGAAGTTGAAACATTTAAGTCAGAAGATTATCTGCATCTTGCAACAGAAACAAAAGCGGCAAAACAAGTCCCGTATACTTACATAGGTCCAGCGAGCGCTCTAATAAGAAGGATAAAAATAAAAAGAAGCCTGCAAGCTTCGTTTTAGGAAACTGCCAACAAAGATTTTTATAACCATCAATAGCAAGAAAAACAAACGAGGGGAAAAAAAAACAGTAGGGTACCTGTGGCAATATCTTTGGGTATTCGTACTTTAGCCTTAGAAAGGGCTCTGCCTCGGAAGGCTTCTTGCAGGTGTCGTCGCTTTCAAAGAGGGACAGAATCTGAAATAAATGTACAAGAGGATAAGTGAAAGTGAAACACCTCGTTAGGATTCTAACAGTGAGTGGCTGCTTAATTGACACGAAAAGAAAACCTTTGTTGACTAATCTTTTATCAGCAGACATCTGACTAGAGTATCCTACCAGTCACTTTCTTGTGTTCACTCATCTGGAGTATTTTCCTTTACCTTATTACCTTACATTGTTTAAGTACAGCCAAACCTCAATATGAAGAACTTCAATGTAACAAAATTCTCGATATAACAAAGCATATTAGACTTTTTATAACTTCTTGTTCATAGAACACCATTTATTTAGAACCTCAATACAATGAAGTCCGTTTATACACTTTCACCAGCACCCCAGAGAAACACAGGGACAAGAAATGGAAACTACCGCAGACGCAGATATTCAAATGACTGAATTAGTAGCGCCTACTTGTGAAGAACAACCACCGAAGCAAAGCAGTGTCATGTGCCATATAAAGTCCAAGTGCTATAGGATCCTATTGCGCCCCACGCGCGGTGGGTGCGAGCGAAAGGCAAGCCAAAAAGGATGGTGGATTGATGTGCGATCTTTCCCATGTGAGCAAGAGGAAAGGGGAGCGAGGGAGCTGTAATGCAATCAAGTGGATGCAAGGGGAGGAGGGGTTCATAATTGCTTGAATGCTCAGAGCCCATTTCTATGAGCAGTGGTTGACTATTCAATAGGGGCATGCGAATACTCGTTTGTATTCTATTTCGAATAGACCATGAGAATAATTCAATGAACGAATCCAATTTCCAGTATTCAATACCTCTAATACTCGGTCTTTCAAATATTCGGTATATTCGGCGAGTGACCCAGCAGCTGAGGTCGGTGCCTTGACACATGCAGCATTCCCGCGACACGCAGTCTCTGTTAGTACAAGGTTTGACCAGGTCAACCGCATCAACTGCCTGAAACAATTAACGCTACACGGATGGAAGGAACAACAAAAGCAGCATGCATATGGAAAGCATGGAAGCAGGTCTATCTGGCCGATCAGCCACTGAGTTCACTGTTCACGCACGCAGATTCATGCAGTTCATAGCTTTCTGTGCACATGTGAACACGGACAAACTTGGAACACATGGTCGCAGTAGTTGCCGGCTGGTCGACCGCAGGCCCAAATACCACTTCAATGGCTGTTAATCTAACACGTATGTGGGATCTCGCAATCGATCAGCATGAGCTAGCCCGTAAGAGTATTAGCAACAAGCTTTCCACGGCAGGTTGTGGTACGCCACCACATCAGCTGGAGGCGAGTTTTCGTCAAGGCCACACTACTGGCCACACTGTCTAGCCCGTTGGGCCTAATCGGAGCTGCATTGTCAGGTGTTGGCATACAGTCGCCAACCGATTTTACAGACCTTGCAGGGACCGAGAAACAGTCCGAAAAACTCGTTAATCCCAAAAAATAACATTTGTTAAGTGTACAGCGGCTTTAAAAAAATCTCTAATGCCCTGCTTGGAGGTGATCAGATTTGCTTGGATTTGTGCAAGAGTGACGTTGTCTTCGTATACTGTCTGAAAGAGCATGACCACGTTGGTGATCTTCGTTGCCCGAGACTGCCATGGCGATAGAAGAAATGAGCCACGTTTCAGCGCAACACTTGGCTCTCATGAAGGCACACAAGGGGGTGCCGGTCAATTAAGTGCGAAGCCGCACAAACACACACAAAGATGCAACAACGTCTTTTACAGACACCACCTGCAAATAGCACAGGAAAAATATAAATGATTCCCGATTTCCGATTCACAAATCCTGCAAGTTGACCTAAACACTATCGCAGACTGGTGTGTGCGTTGGGATATGTCATTAAATATAAATAAGACTGTTCACGTCACCTTTACAAGAAAACGAGCTAATCATCCCTATAGGTATAGAATTCATGATTCAACTCTAAAAGTAAGCAAGGAATTTAAATATCTAGGTGTGTTTTTTACTTCTGATTTACGATGGAACAAGCATGTTAACTATATTGGAAATAAGGCAGCATCAGTTTTGGGATTCTTGCGGTGCAATTTTAGTCATTTACCGAGCAACTTGAAGACGCAGTTGTACTTTAGTCATGTACGTTCAATACTTGAATATGGATGTGTTTGTTGGGACCCACACACATCTGAGCTTATAAACAAATTAGAAAAAATCCAGAATAGGGCAGTTAGATTTGTTCTTGGTAATTATAGCCGGCAGCTTGGCATGACAGAAAGCAAACTTAAACTTAAATGGCAAGAGCTGAAGGATCGTAGAAAGCATATTAGATTAAAATTTTTCCACGATATTTATTATTCTAAAACAGGCATAAACCGCGAAAAATATATCCAGGCACCACACTATATATCTAGGCGACTTGACCACTGTTTGAAGGTCAGGGAATTTTCTTGTAGGGGTGACGTCTTCCGTTATTCTTTTTTTGTTAGAACTGTTCGCGATTGGAACAGTTTGCCATCGACCATTGTATATATTACAGAAAATGATGCTTTTTACCACGCATTGAACTAATTTATTGATGTATTGATTCAAGTTTGTAACCTCCCTGCTGTAATGCCCTACGGGGCGATGCAGGTAACTAATAAATAATAATTAAATAAATAAATAAATTAAGTGATTACGACAACTGTGCAGACTGAAAAAAGAAAGAAACAAGAAAAAGTGCCATCCCCTGGAGCGTTTTGTCAGCCAAGGAAGAGCAAGTATGGCCTCCAAGATGATATGATGTAGCCCGCCATAGAGTTATCATAACTCTATGTTGCGCGCTCTATTGAAAGCATGTGCCTGCCAATCTTTGAAGCCATCGAGCGGGCCACTGGATGCCAAGCCTGGCCAAGCCAGTGGAAAATCCAAGATGGCAGCGCCCACGATTGGGTAGCGTGGCTCCGAACGAGCGATTTAGTTAGAAAAATCGAACTTTGGGGCCTAAATTTGTTTGAAAAATTGCGTTCCAGAAATGCATTAGCTATACGGGAACCCTGCCAATGTATTTCTGAAGTCCAGAATATCCATCAAGTCCGAATTTTTGCAGTCTGGAAAATCCGTCGGCGACTGCATAAAGTTATGGTTTGATACCGAATCAACGCAGATCTGTGAACAACAGTCGCAGAACCCTCAGAAAGCCAACGAACTACCTTGCCAACAAAAGCAAATGTACTAGATGACTGCTGTTCCTGGACTCCACGTTTGCGAAACACTGCATGGTGGCCCCCTGCTTCCGATGCCATTCATAGGCATACAATGGTTTCTTTTCGTAAGTTTGCAAGTATAGGCCGCGTGCATCGCCTATAGAGGCGCCACTGATAGCCACCTAGCGGGCGCTTCCAACAATACGCGTGGGAGCAGTAGCAGACGACAACGCTTTGCAGCAAGGGTGACTGAAGTTCGCGGCTGCGATTTGTCCTTTATTCGGGCGCCAGACTGCTTCTTCTGCGGTGACAGCTGTAGGGAAGACGCAGACCTCTGTGGGAGCGGCTATGAACAAGATGTTACCGGTGTTTGGGGCAACATGGAACACATACGCGCCAGGTGCGTCCCGCAGACAAACGCCATGAAGACCATTTACATGAAGTGGAGCTCTTGCCGACAAACTTGCCGGCAAATTTTGTTGACTAATGCGATGTCTCGACCGTGTTTTCTTTTTTAAATTCTACCCTTGCCGTAATGCTGCTTCTGTACCTCAGTAATAAGCACCCGTCGTTAGTGCAGACTTAGATAACAAATGCGCACGGTGCGATGTCTGCATATGCCGTTGTGATTATTCTGCCGATGAATACATGTGACGCCGCCGAATAAGTGTAGTGAAAGTCGCCTGAAGAAGAATAATTGCGAATTTATTGATAGAAACGCGTACACTATATAGTCAACGAAGCCACCAAACGCAGGGGTTAATAAAAGCGCGTGTTAGCGCTGTACCGCCGATGAACTGCCGTTCGCGCTGCAGTTTTTGCAATTTTAAATTCCCTAAGGGAGCTGCTTGGAAACGTACAAAGCTATAGTCTGACTAACTTTGCAGTAGTTTTTTTTAAATGTTACTAGAGAGAGGTGCCACATGATATATTTAAAGGCAGAGCAGCGCCAGTCAAATAAGATCCAGCGCTGGCGGCAAGGCCGGATTTAGTCCTATGCGGCGTAAGCATAATAAGAAATAATTCAGTTGAGTACAAAACTCACTTGCAAGAAGCGACTACGTTGTGAAACAAACAAATCACTCGGCGTGTTAAGTCTGCTCAGAAAGCATCAAGGTGTGATGACTTACCAAACGTGACGCGAACTATTCAGCGAAAAATGTAACAAAAATACCATATGCAGGAACTATTAGCAATTCTCGCCCTGAGCTACCTATTTTCTAAACACATTTCCCAAAAAACCAGAATATTTAAGATGCCCTCGGGCGAAATGAATAAAGCTGTTAAAGAAGCACTTGCTTGGTGTCATTCCGATAAGACACAGCGTGATTTATACCCTTTACAAACGAGGCAGGGTGAAAACCTCGCAGCTTAAAAGAATCAAGAGTTATGCATGAAGCAACTAGCAACAGTTAAACATCTGCGAAGCCACGCATAAAATCGATGTAAAAACATGAAGTGCGTGACAGCTGGTGCGAGGATTTACCGAGCCACATAAAACTAACAATTTCAGTTCTTGCAAACTTCTGTAGCTTTAACATACAATACAATGCGCTCGTGCAGTCGTGCTGCCTAGCTAGCCCAACGCGGTAAAGAAGCGGAAAACAATATAAGCGGCAAACGGCATTCCGAACTTTAGCGAAATGCCTTTAAACCGCATGTTGCACTGCAGACGAACTTCGTCGCTTACGCGTCTAACTACAATCGAGTAAAAATAATAATAAAAAAGAAAGAACACCGAAGCGACAAAGGAAAGGATGAGAACAAGAAATTTCGCGCCGAAGCGACGATCCATTGCCACCGTTGCTCCTGCTGATGAGGCTTTGCGGGGAATAATTGGAACCGTATCGCCGGCACGTTTTCGCCGGTATTTGAGCCCCCCACCCTGCAACAATTTTTCTTCGACATTCTTCGGAAGCTTTGGCCATCCCACACATGCGAAGGGTGTTGCCCATTTTGCTCTGAAAACACAAATAAGGCGGAGAAGCACTATCAGCGACGCAACAAACTACGGCGTGCTACGGCGCGCGGCTCGCTCCTCTCCCATGCGTTCTGCGCAAGGCCGCCACCAGTGGCGCGGCCATCGGCGTGCACGCCGCCGCCACTGATAGCCACCTAGCGGGCGCTTCCAACAATACGCGTGGGAGCAGTAGCAGACGACAACGCTTTGCAGCAAGGGTGACTGAAGTTCGCGGCTGCGATTTGTCCTTTATTCGGGCGCCAGACTGCTTCTTCTGCGGTGACAGCTGTAGGGAAGACGCAGACCTCTGTGGGAGCGGGTATGAACAAGATGTTACCGGTGTTTGGGGCGACATGGTCCACATACGCGCCAGGTGCGTCCCGCAGACAAACGCCATGAAGACCATTTACATGAAGTGGAGCTCTTGCCGACAAACTTGCCGACAAATTTTGTTGACTAATGCGATGTCTCGACCGTGTTTTCTTTTTTTAAATTCTACCCTTGCCGTAATGCTGCTTCTGTACCTCAGTAATAAGCACCCGTCGTTAGTGCAGACTTAGATAACAAATCCGCACGGTGCGATGTCTGCATATGCCGTTGTGATTATTCTGCCGATGAATACATGTGACGCCGCCGAATAAGTGTAGTGAAAGTCGCCTGAAGAAGAATAATTGCGAATTTATTGATAGAAACGCGTAGACTATATAGTCAACGAAGCCACCAAATGCACGGGTTAATAAAAGCGCGTGTTAGCGTTGTACCGCCGATGAATGCCGTTCGCGCTGCAGTTTTTGCAATTTTAAATTCCCTAAGGGAGCTGCTTGGAAACGTACAAAGCTATAGTCTGACTAACTTTGCAGTAGTTTTTTTTTAAATGTTACTAGAGAGAGGTGCCACATGATATATTTAAAGGCAGAGCAGCGCCAGTCAAATTAGATCCAGCGCTGGCGGCAAGGCCGGATTTAGTCCTATGCGGCGTAAGCATAATAAGAAATAATTCAGTTGAGTACAAAATTCACTTGCAAGAAGCGACTACGTTGTGAAACAAACAAATCACTCGGCGTGTTAAGTCTGCTCAGAAAGCATCAAGGTGTGATGACTTACCAAACGTGACGCGAACTATTCAGCGAAAAATGTAACAAAAATACCATATGCAGGAACTATTAGCAATTCTCGCCCTGAGCTACCTATTTTCTAAACACATTTCCCAAAAAACCAGAATATTTAAGATGCCTTCGGGCGAAATGAATAAAGCTGTTAAAGAAGCACTTGCTTGGTGTAATTCCGATAAGACACAGCGTGATTTATACCCTTTACAAACGAGGCAGGGTGAAAACCTCGCAGCTTAAAAGAATCAAGAGTTATGCATGAAGCAACTAGCAACAGTTAAACATGTGCGAAGCCACGCATAAAATCGATGTAAAAACATGAAGTGCGTGACAGCTGGTGCGAGGATTTACCGAGCCACATAAAACTAACAATTTCAGTTCTTGCAAACTTCTGTAGCTTTAACATACAATACAATGCGCTCGTGCCGTCGTGCTGCCTAGCTAGCCCAACGCGGTAAAGAAGCGGAAAACAATATAAGCGGCAAACGGCATTCCGAACTTTAGCGAAATGCCTTTAAACCGCATGTTGCACTGCAGACGAACTTCGTCGCTTACGCGTCTAACTACAATCGAGTAAAAAATAAAAATGAAAAAGAAAAAACACCGAAGCGACAAAGGAAAGGATGAGAACAAGAAATTTCTCGCCGAAGCGACGATCCATTGCCACCGTTGCTCCTGCTGATGAGGCTTTGCGGGGAATAACTGGAACCGTATCGCCGGCACGTTTTCGCCGGTATTTGAGCCCCCCACCCTGCAACAATTTTTCTTCGACATTCTTCGGAAGCTTTGGCCATCCCACACATGCGAAGGGTGTTGCCTATTTTGCTCTGAAAACACAAATAAGGCGGAGAAGCACTATCAGCGACGCAACAAACTACGGCGTGCTACGGCGCGCGGCTCGCTCCTCTCCCATGCGTTCTGCGCAAGGCCGCCACCAGTGGCGCGGCCATCGGCGTGCACGCCGCGTATAGGGTTTGTTAGATATATTGATATTCTATACAATATTCAATTCGAAACCTACCACTTCTGTATCGACTTTTCTAAGGGCTGCACATTTTTTCTCTAAATTTCGATGAGGCGCGGCCCTTACATAGGACGAAACCTTTTGGTCAAAAAGGTGCTGGTGCAGCCGGCAACTACTGCACCACCCGGATTCCTGAATATACCATTGCATCAGAGGTCAAAGCACAGGTCTTGCCATCTAGTAGGGGGCAGATGGAAGGGCTTCTAAGATGGCTTTTTCCATCTTAGAAGCCCTCTAAGAGGGCTTCTAAGATGGAATTTTTTTTCTCTACAAATTTTGGGCTGCCGGGTTGGAGGTGGGGCCCTTAACACGAGTCTATATGGCATTTAGTATTTGCATTCCCCTACCTATTAAGTGTAAAGAGACGTCCTTATTTCGTTCATTCCATGTTGCCTCATCCACAGCCCTAGCAGCTCAAATGCGCTAACCTTCCCTGCAGGAGAGTACTAGCAGGATAGAGGCATGTCACTTAGATAAACCTCTCCACATCTACTAGACAAAAGTCCTGCTCTACAATTGGGAAGGACTAAGTGTTGGGTTAGTTGTCTTTTATGTATGATGAGAGGAATTAGTGTACGAAAAATGACGTACACACCGTACTGAGAATTAAAGGAGACATCAAGTAGTTGTTTGTACATGTTCGGGCGGGCACAGCTCTAAGGACATGAACAAAGGTAAAGGCACACTGATACGACATGGTTGAAGGGGAACACAAGCATTTGTGCCTCTCCCCTTCCTGTGCTTGCACCTTTCTTTCTTTTTTTGCATGAAGTCCCCTGCAGTCAATAATATATTTCTAACATTAGATTCAGAAATACTGGTACTCCTATGTTAAACACATAGAAAGAAGACCACACTTTGGCAATGCATGGGACATAACCATTGATCAAGTGATGCTACGTACATCAGTGACGTCGGCATCCTGTAGCGACCCAGTGTCCCCTTCGATGTTCGACCTACGATTGAATAGGCACTCGGCCACCTCCATCTCGACCACAGAGAGTTGAAAGCTGAGTGACCACTGCGACGACGATGACCCCTGCGTGCCTTCTAGTGTCACGGGTGTTCCGTTAATCCTGCAACAAAGGGGCAGGAAACACCAGTGGATGTTGGGTCAAGTCTCAGAGCACTGGTCTTCGTGACCATTGAAGGGCTTTCTCTGCTTCGCAAGTTTTCAAACTGGGCTCCAAGGGAGGCCCAGATGCTGTACCTTTCCGTGTAAGAGGAATGCGCAACTTTGCCTGCAACTTCTGCACCTCTTGCTTTTGCCTCGCAACATTTCGCGAGCATGCGGGGCCATTTCTTCCATTGTGTGAAACTATCACTAGGCAACATGAGCATGAAGGACAGTGGTAATTGGACACTGTTCTACACTAGACTACGCCGACAGTGAGCACTTGGAACTAATGAGTGGGACTTGATTACAACTTGGTGGGGATGCGTGACTCTTACGCGTCCCCTGATATGTTGTTTTTCTGCATAGCTCTAGCCTCCTGTAATCTGGCTTTGCCGCTTGGCCTGGTGCCCGTGGCAGTCGGTGTGATTGAAGCGCATTGCGAGATGGCGCAAGTGCAGCTCTGCTAACGCCACCTAACAGCGGGGTTATTTGGGGGCGGAAAACAGAAGGCTCTTTCTCTTTGGTTTGGGATCGGCAAGCAGCACGGATGTTCGGCGCTGACATCCGGTGCGTGCGCCGATCCATGCTTCTGCGAGACCGTCTTACCGTCTCGTGAGACTTTCCCCCGAAAGGACAAACACGATCGTTCTAACGTGCCACTGTTCGCATGACCGTATGCACGAACGACCAGGCGTTGGCGTCCAGCAGGGGGCAAACATATTCGCTCATTATCCGGTCGCGGTGAGTCGGGCTTCCGCGATTTGTCGCGCACCCATCGGCATGTTTTGCGGATAGCAACTCTGCTAGCAGGCCTTAGTCTATGAAAGTCTGCAATAAATGCCCTTGTGATTGTTTGAGCTACTATGTTGTCGTTCCTTTGTCCCAAGAGCACGGGTGAGAACCCCACAAACTATTTGGAGAATATTAATAAAATGCTGTGGATTTATGTGCTGGAATCATGCTCTGATTATGAGGCATGCCATAGTAAGAGATGCCACATTAATTTTGACCAACTGGGGAGTCTAATTTCAATATCATCATCAATCAGTCTAATTTTGTTTTTCGTATACACGATTTGTACCTATATCTAAGTACACAAGCATTTCTGCATTCCGTTCCCTTTGAAATGTGGCTGCTATGGCTGGGATTCAACATGGAACCTCGAGCTTAGCAAAGCAACGCCATAGCCACTAAATAGCACAGCGGGTTACTAAGACGCTTGAACATGGCAGCCTTTTTTCGTATCCCTTTATTGGCGCCAGACTTCCCTCCAGGTAGCAGCACAAGAAACTGGGAACACCACTCACCACAGGTGATCCGACCGACAGATCTTGGGCAAGTGGCTGTGAATGGCTTTGAGGTCCCGCAGGTTCTGTCCCGCGATGCCCCGAAAGAAAGTCTCGGCCTGCGAATGCATCATGGCCACCGCCTTGGGTGACAGGCGTGATGCTGGGTTGGGGACCCGGTGCCAATTGCCACTCGCCACACCCGCAAAATCTTCATGGAGGATCACTACACACACTGCGCTGCAGTGCACCCGGAAGTGGGTTGACTCGACGAGTACGTCGTCCAGATAGCCTTGAGATGACCGCCCTGCAATGCATTTGCATGTATTACAAAGTGCACCAAGAATTAGAGAGGAAAGTCGGCAGGATGTGGCTCGTCACGGCCACTCTGATCACTAAGTTTTTCAAACAGGTGAGTGCACCTAGCGGGAGCTTGCCTGCATGAACAATTGCCTTCCTTTCGTGCGCTATTTGCAATGAAGTGTGCAATCTCTTCACTCGTTAAACGATCCACTTTTAATGGTGGTATAAAACTTCAAATTGAGGAGTGACTGAAGATGCTTCTCTGTGAGGCCTCACTCTCGCAAGCTTTCGCAGGAACTCTTGAGCAGAAATGCCGACCTACCATAATTTGTTGCATTTACTGACCACGTCTAGACTACCGTGCAGGTTCTTTAAAGTGCCACACCATGCAAAATCCTATTCCAGTGCCTTCCACTACTGCAGACCAAATGCTAGCACATGCCACCACAGCATGGCCTCGGTGATCACATGCACACTGCCAATCTCTGAGGCCGTGCCACATGTAATCCCTCTATGCTGTCTGCCGTTTGGTGGCATGCGACAGTTCACCTGGGCCATGCGGCAGGAAACGGAAAAGGTCACCACATTTTCACTAGTCTTTAAAGTTTCGAAAACTGGTGCCGGTTTGGCAAGTTGCTTTGACCAAAGGTTGTGCATAATACCAACATTTGCATGTGGTATACGGCACTGGCAAGTTGCTCACAATTCTCCCTGCTGACGCACCTCTTGCACTTGAAGTTGCCATAGCCCCCTGCAAGTATCGTCTCAAGTGCAGGCATGTTCTGCACTAAGTCTGCACTCGTGGCAACATGCAGATATACCTGTGCTACACTGGTAAAGTAAAGAGCGACCTATGACATGCCCTGAGCTACGTCGACAGAACAGGCAAGCTAGACGTTCCTCATGCATGTGGTTATTCCCACAGCGCTGCTTAAAAATACTGCAAGCTGAAGATAACTATTTTTTATTGAAATGAGGTAGAGACATGTGCATACCTTGTTAATGTGATCAGCATTCTTAGGATACTTCCAGCACTTTTTTGGTATCTATGCCTCTAACCCTTTTCCCTGCTCTTGACAATAAAAGTGAACGCATTTAAAATTTTCCGGTGGGCAAAATGAAATATGCGCTACGCAGGCTCTTCCAACGCAACAGCCACACGCTTCAGCACGCTGCGCCTTCAAGGTGCCAGGTACGCGCTGCTGTTCAATAAAGAAAAAAAAATGTGCAAATGCACTGCACCGTACTGAACCTCTTTCACGCCAATTTGGGTGACTCAGTATGTGTCACTGAGTATGCACTACCCCTGCATGAAAGAACAAGCAAGCTGATGCATAATAGAGGCCACACAGGGATTTCCCGATATTGACGATGGATAGCACAGCGTGTCCAGAGTGACACATTAATTAACTGGTCAGCAGTCGACATAAGCAAGAACGTTTGAATTATCTGTGGAGAAAAAGCAAAAGGAAGAGATCGATAGGACTGGATCCGTTACAGGCGTAAGTAACTGTACAATGTAGATATACAGTTAAACCTGGATATAACGAAGTTGACAAAAGCTCGCAATTTTTCGTTACATGCAGGTTTTCGTTACATGCAGGTTTCGCGTGAAGGCTCGTACGAATGATGCAGAAACGAAACCAAATAGCTCAATATATCCGCGAAGGTGAACTCACCCTTCAAGCCATTATTTTACACCAAAAAACTGCGTAATTTGCGCTTGCTTCTTCGGCACAAGTGACGGCACAACACGCCGCTCCAAAGAAGCTAAATCGTGTAGAGCTCCTTCATCGTCGAGCGAGCCGACGAAACGGCGCATAACGTCCATTGCGTTCATCACCTCCTTTGCAGAAGGCATGTCACACGGATCTGCCTCACAGGCACCATCATCACCGCCATCGGGATTTTGCACGCTTTCAGCTACTGCTGCATCAGACATTTCTTCTGTAGCCACGGCGGCGTTGTCGGCAAACAAAAAGTCAGTCAGTTCAACGTCGTCGGGTACACCACCGTTAGTGCATAGCTCGTTCCACGCTTCGGCCACATCGGACGGAGTAGAAAGGTCTTCCTCCTCTTCCTCGTCGGCACCAGCCCGTGCGTTTTTGGCTATTCCGGCCTTTAAAAAGCAATTCGCGATAACTTCTGCCCTGACCTCTTGCCAGGAGGCAGCAAGCATCTCGACTGCTTGATAAATGTCGATCTTCATCTCCCATTCCAGACGGATGTCGAGAAGTATCTTCTGGATTAGTCGGCGCCGGTAACAGCATTTAAAACTGTTAATGACCCCTTCGTCCAGGGGCTGTATTAGAGACGTGCAGTTGGCCGGGAAGTAATGCAGTTCGATGTTCGACAGCTGCAGGCCCTCGACGTGGTGCGCCGAGCAATTGTCCAGCAGTAGGCAAACTTGACGGCCTTGCCGCTTGACGTCCTGGTTAAATTCCTTCAACCACTCAGAAAATATTGGCCGAGTCATCCAAGCTTTGGAATTCGCCACATACTTCACAGGCATACGCTTCGTCCCCTTAAAACACCTGGGACGGGCACTTTTGCCGACGACTAGCGGGACTCGCTTGTCTGTGCCGTCGAGGTTGGCACACAGCAGAATCGTTATGCGGAGCTTGCTCTGCTTTCCACCGCGGCAGTCATCGCCTTTTAACACTAGCGTGCGGCCCGGAAGCATCTGATAAAATAGAGCCGTCTCGTCGGCATTGTAGACATCAGCCGCCTCGAAGCGACTCAGGATTCCAGGCAGCTCGTCAGCCACCCACGAAGCAGCAGCATCGCTGTCTGCGGAGGCAGATTCGCCGCTGATTACTCTTCCGACGACACCATGCCGGCTCTTAAATCCCTGCAGCCACCCGTTGCTTGCCTTGAAATCATCATGGCCCAAGATACACGCAAAATCCTTTGCCTTCTGTTGCAAGATCGCACCACTTATGGGTACATTTCTGGCTCTCGTGTCCAAAAACCATGTGAACACTGCCTTGTCCACATCAGTGTATGTGGACAGCTTCAGTCTTTTTTTCTTCGAGCTTGTTCCCGACTCCACTGCGTTTCTGATGCTGTGTTCCGCACTCAAAATCGTTGATAATGTGCTCGCTGGAATGCTGAAACGGGCGGCAACGTCCTTCTTCTTCTCGCCCGCGGAGACAGCATTTAAAATTGCGAGTTTGTCTTCAAAAGACAGAACTTTTCGTTTTCTGGCAGCAGAACTCATCACGACCAACCGACGACGTAGTTAGAAGCGGAGACGCACGACTACACGCCGACAGGCAGGCCTAGCACCTCCAAAACAAGTCGGACAAACCAGTACCAGGGCACAGTTGACACACGCACACGTGCAGAACGCAGGACAACACTCAAAATGGCGAATGCAACGCATCCATAGAGAAAGAAAAAAAAGTGACGCATGTCGTTCGTCATGGAGTGTCGCTCGTCATCGTCCCTCTCCCTTCCCGCGCCCTGGCAATGAAAGAACCGGCTATCAGCGTTGCTTTTCAAGTGAATTCTTACACATAAGTGCGTCTAAGCCGTTGAAACAAATAAAAATCACTAAATAAGAATGTTTGTCCTCAAATCTATACGAAACAAAATAAATCTGAAAGAGAAATCAGCTGCCGATACCAATGCCACCTGGCGTCACGCTAGACAAGCAAAGCCTGAAAAGACTGCTACGTTAGGCACGGAGCGGCGCTAGTTGCCGCCATCATCATCATCATCGCTAACTTTGCTCGGTCACGGCAATCCCTGGCGTTCGCGTAGCTGCTGGCTCCTTACAATATCAATATTCAATAATCTAGAGCATTTCTTCGGCCGAATTTTCCTTAAAAGTGCAAAAAGTAATGACTGATCAGCTTTGGGAGTTCGTTACATCAAGGCTAACCGCCGCAACGCGTTCGTTACATCAAGGTCGAAAATACATGGGCTTCAATGGGGGCAGCGTTGGGGAATTCAAAAACTTCGTTAAATCCAGGAATTCGTTACATATAGGTTCGTTACATCCAGGTTTAACTGTAGAAGCTTTGAGAAAGAGATAAGATCAAAGAGAGATAGGGGCTAGACAGCTGTGCGTGTAGTTAATGCTTGATAAGCTCGGGCAGACTAGGTCTGCTTAAAACCGCTCAGGTTCGAACAAAATGCCAATAAACCATCATCATCATTGAAGAGAGGGAGAGAGAGAGGCCCAGTAGCACCGCATGCGTGGCGTGTTTCTTGGCATTCGTATGCACCGGCGCACCACCAGATGACGCAGTGTCTGTATAGGCAAACAAGAAGAGCCTAGCTGCAGCGCATTCCTAATAAACAATGCATTCTGGTGGTGACAATACGGTGTGGCAGTACATTGCTTGCTTGCTAATCACATTAACATTAACGTTCATCACGAGATAGGTTCCACATTATTTTTTATTAGGAGAAGAGACATTGTTAGTATGCAAAAAAGTTACGCGTCTGTTAGTAACAAACTACGTTAGCATGCAAAAGAACTTTGTCAGCACGCAACGACTTGAAACCTGTGAATGCTTGAAGAGCGGCCAAAACATGCCCACAACGCATGTCGTGTAGGATTAGGTTGGTCAGTCAAGCAAGCCGAGCGAAACGTAGGCTCCTACTCACTTTTTCCTTTTGACCTCTTTCTCGGCTTTGAGTCTGGCCAGAGAAAAGGAAAAAAGAAAACCAGAAATGTGGTTGACACACACAAGAGTTAATTAGGTTCGCACGAAGGAGATGGAAAGAAGTTAGTACAGAGAGCTTCACAATGCCTTATGAGGAGATTAGGGGGAAAACGTAAGTGTAAACTTTCTACCAAGCACATTGTTTACGTTTGCTTACATTATTTAGGATGTAAATAAGTGTATGTTGTGTGCCCTACAACAGGGATCATCATCACTAGTTGGTGCGTTTTCCCCTCTATGCTTTACACCACATTCACGTAACCTCTCTGTAAAGTAGCAGGACCCCACGTGCGCTTTGTCACGTTAACGCGCACGATCACCAACAATTTGAACAAGCACTTTTCGAGTATGATCATGCATATATAGCATATGCGGGGGAAGCGATCAATGGCTGAACGCGTCAGCCGACTTCCCATTTTTGTGGCCAGCAAGTACGGCCCACTGCTTGGGCTCCCGGCCGAAATGTAATGTATGAAGTAGCTATCCTGTAGAGCCTCACAGGTATAAAACAACTGCACTGTGAAATGCACAAAAGTGAGGCCACCGCACTGCTTGCATAGCTTATGCAGCGTTTCACGGCTAGTGTGAAACGGGGTATAGTTCCGACACTATCGCCACCACCACCACATAGAGTGCAGCCACACCAGCTAGGCCTTTTAAAAACTCACAGGAACTGTGAATGCTACTTGTGACAGAGGAGTCCATGTCCGAGGAGGCGACGCTGCCACTCTCGTAGAAGGCACGCTGATTCGTCATCGGCATGTACTCGTCCTCCGGCTCAGACAGACAGACTGCCAAGGCAACAGAGAGAGAAAGAAAGGAGTCTTATCCCTACATGTGTAAGGCCTTCATCACCACCATCAGTCATGCGTCCGCTGCAGGGCAACAGCCTGTGCCAGCAGTCTCCAATTGCTAGGCACGTGCGTGAATATTCAAAATTTGCCCATACGATGCTACTTGATATTTGCTTTGGCTTGAATTTCAATATTTGAAACAACCGAATACAGTTGAACCTTGATATAACGGTCGGTAAAATTATCAACTTGCTTTGTTATATAGAAATTACATTAGTATTGAAATCCGACATTTTATGCAGATACACATAGCGGCTGATACACGGAATTTTTTTACACGGAAGGGGCCCACAATATTTTCCGAATTATCGGCCAATTGAAAAAAGAAAATTTGAATGACAAAAAAAGACCATGTTGCATTTGAGAGTCGGCAAAAACAGATAGTTTCATGCTGTCTGGACGATATATTCACATCGGCGGCACAAAGCGAAGCCAGGCTTTCGCGTTCACTCCACCACAACGGCTGATAGTGTCTCCCACGGCGGGATGACGCTATCATGACAAGCGCCGGCAGCAGTGAGCGAACGCTTTGTCTGCCTCTCGCTCGCTTCACCGAGTCTTCAAAAACTCAAGATTATGCAACCTCCAGTACTAAACGTGCCGTGAGACAGCGCGCGCATGATGCCATGCCATCCCCACACACCCACTCAGGTTTGGAAAACCCAAGCCGGCACCAGAGAAAAAAAAAACGTGGGAGGGAACTTTTTTTTATTATTATTGCAGAGGCAATGATGCATCAGGTTTTGCGAGCGCATGCTCCGCCCAGAACAAGCGTCGCCTAGGAAGGGAAGCACGTCTCTTCCTCCTTTCACGCGGGCAGTGGAATGTGACCTCCTTACTCACAGGGATGTCACGCAGTCGGGAATGCCACATGGTTGCAATGTCTGGACTGTGTCGTTTACATGTGCTAGCACTTTGGAATAGCTCAGGTGTCCACCTCCAACGAGACAGTTGCAGTGTTCGCAGCAAGCAATGTGAAAAACAAACAGAAAGAAACATTGCACTTTGGGAGGCAACATGGAGCGTCCTCTTTGTTGGTGGCTTTCTTGGAGTCAGCGTCTCTTTTGCACACACCATTCTTTCTATATGGAGTTTCGGTCATCCGCGGCAGTGGATTCTATAGCAGCAGTGCGGGCCAAGCACCAACAGCAACATTTTGGGGGATAGCTCATACGGTGACAACTGATAAACTGATGGGTCGATGGGCAAGATGGTTCATTTTGGGGCTTTTCAGTATAATGACCTTTCAGAGTAACAAACAATTTGACAGTCCCCTGAAGTTCGTTATATCGAGATTTCACGGTTTCTGAAAAATCAAAGTAACATAAATCTCCTAAATCGTGAGATTGCCGCGACGAAGCATTGTCACCTGGTGCCACTTTTGACGCAATGACGCTTCCGGCGACCATGATACATAATACAGTGGTGCACCTGAACGTAGCTATACCGAAGCTGAAGGTAGAGCCCAGATTACACAAGAAGTGTAGGCACTGATCTTTCGAAACACCGTGCATTATGCAAGCTGGCGCAGCTAGCTGTGGTCTGCGATCTCAGAGGCCACACATAGCTTTGCCGCTTCAGCACACTGTGCCGCATGCTGCACGAGGCGAGCCGCTGCTCTGCTCACCTGACGAACTGGTGGACCAGCCCATGTTCGCACCTAGGGACCGCGAGGGCCGAGGCTTCTGGTTCAGGAGCTGCCGCTGGAGGTCCTGCTCGATCATCGTGTAGTGGTGCGGCTCCATTGGTGTACACTTGTAGTGCCGGCCTCTCAGACTGCCAGAGAGGTCTTCATTCCCGGAGGCTGTCCACGAGAGGGCGGGAAGGGAAAAAGAGTTCAGTATCCAGGTGCTCCTACAATCGGGCCACGAATTCCCACGTACGAGTCTCCTGGCTTTCCTTCGGGATCCATTTACATCGCAAATCAAATCGCAGGGTTTAGCGTCCCTATGGAGCATACTCGCTATGAAGGACACAGTAATGGAGGGCTACGGATTTCGCGTTTTGCCACCATTGGAAATTGGACACTGCACCCGGGAGTCGAGCCCACAGACTCAAGCCCAGCAGTAGAAAGCTGCTAGCTAGAGAGCCACAGTGGTGAATCCCACTGTTTGCCATCATCAGGAAGAAGACCTCTTCCAGAGATGTCTACAGTCGCCGACCAATAAATCGGACACCAATGATCTGGACATGCTCAATAATTCGAACAGCTTCGCGACACCACCAATGGCCCCATAGACTTAATGTGCATAGACGACCGATATTTTGGACACCCGACAATTCTACATTCGATTATCTGGACTCCATCTGTGACTGTAGCGTATGCCAACTCTGCAGCCATTATCTCCTCTGGCAACCTTGACGAGACATCAAGTATGGCCTCGGAGAGTACCTGCTAGATGGTGATCCCTGAGGCTTTGCCTTGGTCGCAGCACTGCACCTCAGAGATTTAACTGTGAATGTCAATCTTAGAGGCTTTGCCTGAATTGTGAGGTCGTATCAACATCGCAATCATCACATCCTATTCTGGCAACTAATGCACACGGCTCGCTCTCATTTGTTTGCCTTCCGGACTGCATTCCAGCATTCTGTGCTTTATTGTTTAATTTGTGCATGGTTTGCGTTCCAGACAGCGCTCTGCTAGCTCCAAGATGTCTCTCTCGTGAAGTAATCGACGGTCCACACCAAATGGCGCCAACTAATGCCCTAGCAGTCTGACTACGAGCGAATCTCGAGTCGCAGTCCGAATGAGCCCGACTCCGCAAAAGAAGAGCCTGAACTGCTGCCTACCATAGCAAGCACAAATGCGGACATCACTGATGACCTGCTACGCTGCAGTGTGCCGAGTGCTGTCACCATTACATTTCAAGACATTGCAGACGTCGACGGTGCAGTGTCTTGTGCCGAACTGACTGATGATGGAACAATTGAGCGAGTTCTTCCACTGCCAAACAGCGACTCTAACTAGGATGATGTGCCGTGTACTCCAGAGCCTTCACACGAGGATCTGACTAATGCCTTTGCAGTCCTTGCATCGGCGTACAGAGTCAACACAAAACTGGCAGGAATGCAGGTGGACTTGGTTGCACTTAAATGGAGACGCTTGCAGCAATGAATCGACCACTTATTCCTTGCAAAGGGGCTGTAAAATTTAAAGGTAATATTTTTTGGGATATATATACCGAAATAAAGGATACGTGCTCTTGCACAACTGAGTTGTGGGGCACGTTCATCGCCGAACTTTACTATTATCGTTCTCTGAGGCACACTTGCTGCGTACCTAAGCTACCACTAGAGACAGTACAAAGCGAGACAGGTGGCTAACACCTCTATTCTCTATGAAATTGCTTACTGAAACAAGAAAGGCTGGCTAAATATCCTCACTGCAAGCGAATAGGTTTCTAGACGCGTTTGGCTATTTGCTTACATTCACAATTATCACTGATGGCCTTCTGCACAATTTTCTTCTTTCTTCACATTGACGTCAGTAGCTGTGCATTCACAATCGTGCGAAATTTAATTTCCTGCATCATCCAACAAATAATTGCGTACTTTTTTATTATGGGTCATTTTCGGTTTTGACTCGAGGGGTGTGCCGAGGCCGTCGCAGCATTGTGGGGCACTCGGTAACTGCAGCAGGGTGTTGCACAGCAACACACACCACCGACACACGCGGGAGCATATATAGACTGCCACAAGTTACAGACCGGAATGTTCGCTAATGCTGCACATTCACAGCAATCGATGACAAAAAAGAAAGCACTTTCATTACTAACAACCTCACTGGGGCTATGACAAAAAAAAAACTCACTTGCAACACGAGCAACAAACTCACTGGGGCTCGTGAATCCCTTGGCCATCTGAAGGAGCAAGTGAACCTGCCTTGGGCGTAGAAAGAAGGAGAGCTGACCCAGACTGAACTCGATGTCGACCTGAGAAAAGAAGAAGAGGCAAACATCAGCGATTCTACTGGGTCTGAAGTCATTTACCGAGACAAATTACTTGCCTGGCTACCCCCAATTTCGTGCGAAACTACTTCAATTATGTACAGCATCACTCGATTGTATGCAACAATGACGACAACAGTGGCAGCGCGACATTGACGGCAATGATGAGTTGACTTCACGAAAGGAACACTATTTTATACGGATTGTTTTAAATCGACTGTTTCCTGTCCATCCCGAGAGTGGCTATAGCGGAGCCAACTTTATGGGCATCAGTGAGGCATTTGGGGTAAAAATTACCAAGCTAATTTCATTAATATTTAACAGAATGGCTTTCAATGAGCATGTATCACAGTAGAGAGCTACTTCTATCATTGAGACTTGTACAAACATTGTGTGTTCAACGTGCTTGAAGTCGGCAAAGGAAGAAACTAGGGCGCTGACAAGACCACTCTCTCGGATATGCGCGACTAAACCAAAGTTACAGGAAAGATGTCCACAAATGTCTTTACTTGTAATATCAAAAGGACCCCGACTGACATCAGTCGTGCACGAGTTAGCACTGCCATACACCCTCGCTGTGCAGGGAAGTGGGGTTACCGTGCATTATCTTTTCGTTTCACAGCTAAGGCACTTTCCAACCAAGCCCTACAGCGAGGCATGGTTCCAAGAAGGCGTGGTTGCGATAAAGGAAATAATGCCCGCACCTGAAACAAGTTATAAAAATGTTTCACCCAAATTTACGCTCTCTGCAAGCTTATTCGTAATAATTATTTCACTAATTAAGAGATGGTACGTTAATAAGCGCAATCACTGCTTGTAAAAAGTTTCCCAGATAGCTGCTTACAACGAACTAGAAAACACCTGCATTTGTTTTCAGTGCAATTGCAGCCAAGTAAAACGAGAATACGTTTCGCCAACACTCACGCCGGAGCCTTCAAGCGACTCATCCTGCTTGAGCTGCAGCTTTATCTCTTGCTGGCCCATTAGTTGACAGATGGGGATGGGCTCCACGATGAGTGGCGGGGGGGGTTCTTGGTGGGGAGGGGCAAGCGGTGGTGAAGCCCCAGCACAGCCCACCAGCATTTCCTGGGGCTCCTGCGGGCGGCGACCATCACGCCATCAACAACAATCCCAATGCTGTCTACAGTAAAAATAAAATCCTGCCAAACTGACTGATCACCCACATGTCCACAACGAAGCATTGAAGCCATTCAGGCTTCCTCAGTGTGTTTTCATTATTTCAAACTACTATCACAAGGCCTATACAGAAATGGAGTGTGTTCCAATTCTGGCCAATATTGGAGGGAGTTATGAAGACACCTATGAGGACAGCATCAGGCCCTAGCGATTAAATGCACCTGGAACTGTCTGGAAGACATCCCAGATATGCAACGCCACCCCTTGGCAACAAAAAATTCCCTGTGGGTGCAAACCTATGAAGAAAATGACGGGGCTTAGATAAGTGCATATAAAATCTTGACTTTTCATTTTGTCTTGAATGTGTTCACACAAACACATACTTAGGAAAAGGGACAGGCAGAGTGAACGAGAGCTGACTTCAAATGCCAACTGTCAGTTGGAAGTCCACGGATACCTTGCCTTGTATTTTGACTTGTAATTTTTGGCATAGGCTATACCTACAAAAAGGCACTACGTATAAAGAGTAGTCTAACTCATAATGATACCACATATAACGTCATATCAAATGTATCAAGCCTCAACTGCAAAAACAAACAAAACTTAGTTGAAAAAAGTCCCGGTAAGACAAAGCATCGACTGTGATGGCAAATTAGTAGACTGCTATACGACATAAGGATAGTAGTTTCATCAGCTGTATTAAACTCGTACAGATTCGCTAACTAAATTAACAAGCATTGTGTCATACGTGCACAAGCAAACATGACTGCATCTCACTCGATGACCGTGCACATTCACTGTCAACACGCTGGAGCAAGAAAGCGAGGCAGCAGCAGCGAGCGAATTGACGTTTGTGCTGCCTCTCCCTTCAATGCTGCCTCTCCCTTCAATGCGAACTAAGTGGCAAGACCAGCGCGCACGTGAAGATATTGGCCCTCGGTGCACATAGACTCTGTACTCATCGTAGATCGCTTTCAAGATGGGGTCCAAAAGGCTGCGCAGCCATGCCGTACGCAGCTGTCTCCGGAGTAGCACACCCTCCCTCCTCCTCCCCCGGCGCCTTGCACCTCCTCGCTTCATGCTTTCTTACCTTGCACACAGGAGATTGAGCCGCCATCGTCGGCCCACCCTCGCACACTCTCACTAGCGCATACAGCATACGGCGTGCAGCGACGATGTTATCACCTCTCGACTTTATACGGAACATCACAGTATCGGCAATGCTGACGGCAGACATGTGCTTGGAGTGCGCATATCACTGAATAAAAGAAGTTATATTCTACATGCAAATGTGAACTATGTAAAACAAACTATGTAGACAATTCACTAATTAGACCTAAACTTGAATATGCATGCGTTGTCTGGGACCCATTTAATAAACACAATATCACCCGCCTAGAAAAGGTAGAGAAAAGCTGTAAGGTTTATTTATTCTAAATTTTCCCTGTATGACTCACCCTCTGAATTATTGCAGATTAACGGTATACAATGTCTTGAACAACGAAGAAAAAATGTACGTTTGCAATTTCTTTTCTTGCTTTGGAATAAATATCTAGCTATTAACCCTTCTCCATATCTGTCGCTTTCAACGTCAAGGCATACACGCCACCATCATCCTAATTCCCTGACACCGTATTTTGCGCGAACAGATTTATTCAAGTTTTCATTTTTTCCTCGCACGGTAACCGACTGGAATGATTCCTTATTGCCTTTCGCCACACTTTGATGTTGTTTTTTTTAACTTTGTTATTATTGTTTATTGTTTTGTTGTCATTTGACCCACCCTGCTTGGGCCTGTACAAGGTTTGCAGTATTGAATAAAGAAGGAAATACAAAAACAAACTAGTACTCAAAAATTATAACTGCACGTCTGTGCTACACATAAACTCAAAGCGACAAAAAGAAATTCAAGCGAGTTTTTTTACCAGCAGCAATGTGGTGGCTCATTGGCCGACTTCTCATTACGTGCCGACTTCGCTTATTCACCTTCCATAGTCCGTCTGCCATTGATCACTGCCACTTTCTTTTACAGTCCCACAAAAAGTTAATTGTCTACAAACTCATTAAACAAGCACCACAGACCTACACAGCATGGTCCTTTTTTTCCGTGACTCCGAGGCAAATTTTTGCATTGTATACGGGCTGACATTACCGTAAAGCCATACTGCACTTCCAACAGAAAGCAACAGTGAAAGATGCACGACAGAACATGCAAAACAAGATTGCTTCAAGAGATTTGCAACATTCAGACAACTGCTTTGAGAATTGTCAAGGCTTGGTCAATTACGCAAGGTTTGTTTTATGAAGATTAGAACGTTTTCATATGTGGTCATTTGTGTGGGTTAGCATATGCTTGGACCTCTTCTTTTTCAAAGCGTGGGGATTCGGAGGTGCAGATTGAAGTGCAGGCATACGTTACACTGGAACAGAATTATTTCCGAGGCTGTGCAGACATAAGTGCAGTATCTTAGAGGCGGAGTTTCATGTTAGTGAAGAGTGTACAAACAGAAAACACACTTTTTGTATTAAAGCTTGTCACTTACATTGTCCTCTGCAGGCAAATTTGAGAGCACCTCAGATGGGTTCCTTGACAGCGAGAACTCATCCGTGAAGAGGCTTGTTCCGTTGAGGATTATCCTCTTCGTAGAGACCGAGAAGCGTTCCCGAACCCGCTGAGCTATCCTCTCACCAGCAATTTCGCCAACCTCGGTTGACTCTTCGTCGTAGTAGTCCATACTGCGCAGATGGAAAAAGCGGCCACAAGGCCGGCCAGCTGCTTCAGAAAGCGCCACGACAAATCATGAGCGAAGCTACTGCCTTCCCTGTTTTATACAAACTTCAAAAATAAGTGAAGGGGTTCCTGTTGACCCCTTATAACTTGTGCCCAGAGAACAGAATCTTCGCTATCTGTTTTTTTCACTTGGAATAAGGAAATTTCGCTTTATTTCGTGTTATCGCTCAAATGCCCCAAGCAGAGGCATTACACGGGTGGTTTGGTTACAGTCACATACAGACCTGTATGGAGCAAGGAGTATGTGCATGGAACACAAGACAGCACCCGCAAGAGCAATGAAAATCTTACAATTAACAGTAACAAGTAATAGAAAGTAACAGCTTATAGTGGAGCGTAGTAACAACTAGACCTTCACAAAAGCCAGATTTTTTTCCTTCCGATTTATTTCTATGGAGCACTTTTGGATTTTACTTCCAGAAACCAGACCACTGACTGCATCACAAGTTCAGAGCAGTACATATTCCCAAGCAGCATTACCAGTCTGACACAAATCATGCCTTCTGAAGACATTAATTGGATGAGCATTTTCGTGCCCTCTCAGTGCCACTACGGCCAATTTAACGTACCATTTGTGAACCCACTAAGTAGTGAAGCGCAACTTGCAACTTCTGTTGGTTTGACAGCTTACGAAAGCGAAAACACTGCTGCAAGCTGTAATGCAATGTTTAGGCAACTGGGTGCACCATTAAATGAGGTAACTTTTCTTTTCTTTTACTTGTGGCAAGTCATGCATGCATTACAATTGCTTCATTGTTGCTATTCCTCGCAATGTTAAACCAGTAAATGTGCGAGCATCCCACAGAAGGAAAATGAAATGAGAATTTGCACCCGACCTGGCAGGCAACCGTTGGCGAGGGGGCACTCTCACTCGTGCACTCGCCACATTGACTTCTCCCTGCTCCCATTGCCGTTGGGTCGAATGTGGCATGGTGAGCTCAGTTGTGCTACCGCATGCCCATACGCGGTAGAGCGTTGCTCGAGCTGGTCGACCCAGCAACAAGAGAAGCTAAGTCTGCCGGACTCCTGGATTGAGGAGACCACCCACCGTAGAGCAGAGAAGCTACCCACGCTCTTTTCCCTTGCATGCTGTCCTGCATGACGTTTGATCCCTCTTTCCTCTCACTTCTAAAGAACTTGCTACCTCTGACCAACTACGAACCCAACAACTTCTTCATTAAAATAACAATCAAAACCGAACGAGGAGGGGGGGGGGGGAGGGGGGCAACACACTGCATGGTTTCAATGGCGCCTTTCACCTTCCTTAAATGTTTCCTTCTCCAAAACGTGTAGCAACTATGGAAAAAAAAAGCACTCACGATGCAATGCGCAGCTCCAGTGCAATGCCTTGCTTCGAAGAGGGCTCGAGGAAATGGTCTATCCTGACGATGGTGTTGGTCAGCTTCACCTTGATCCTGCAGAGTACTATTGAATAGAAGCAGAACAGCTACATTATTAAGGCGATTCCCTTAAAAAAAAAAAATACACACATCCTCGGGAACAGAAAAGAGTGCCGCGACAGGCACAACTTGAGAAGGTTCAATTGGCCCACACAATTGCAACGCAGACTTGCCAAGCCTACTCGAAAAGAGCACGTACAGGCTACAGGCAAAGTTTTTCTCATTTCTGTTCATTGAATAGCCCTCAACTCAGTAATTCCCTACAGAGCCTCAATTCTCCGAGAAAGCAACAAATAATTGCTGTACTTACTTAAGTGTACAAGAGCTTTTTTTTTTCCACAATTTTCATTGCTTGAACTCGAGCCTTGCATTACATTCAAATAACGGTAAAATTGACCCTTTTAAAACAAATATTCTGAATCCCACAGGCTTTTAATGTCATGTTGGCAACACATACCTTTATATCGATCCAATCCCCACAGTTACCTAGTACACTATACCCACAGATAAGTTGACCAAAGTGAAAACTTGTTTTTGGTTGGAATTCATGCCATTTTTGCCGTGCTTGTGACTGGCGACAGTGTTGCAGTAGCCTGCGGCCTTTCACGCTTTTAGTCCATTTATTTGCAACATTATGGCGACGCACCGCACTCAGCATGACGGCTGCTTCGACAGACGAGCAATTACGATGGTCGAGGAGCTGGGAAACTCCGCCATCACTCGGAATCTTCGGGAAAAATCAAGCCCCTCGGTAAACCCCCTTTCTTCTCGTTCTTACATAAAGAGGGTCTCGAATACGGCAACATTGATGCTTTCAGGTAGCATATGCAGGTTTATTGACCAGTTGCCTTCACGCAAAAAGATCATGTACTCGTGACACCTGTGGCAGAAAGGATGTTCCACAACTGCCGCCAAGGTTTGCGAGCGGTGGCGCTGGCTAACACTTCCAAGGTCAGTCCTACTAGCAACACATAAATACCCACAAAAGTGGATGGGGAAACGACGCCGCGGTAGCTCTATTGGTTAGAGCATCGCACACGATGACGTGGGTTCGTTCCCTACCTGCGGCAAGTTGTTTTTTCATCCACTTTTATTGCCATTAATTTATCATTTCTTTTATTCAATTAGTAAGCACAAGTAATTTCCCCTATGTTGTCCCTGGTGTCTTTGCTTGTTCGCTTTTCACGACACGATTAATAAAAATCGGGCGCCTCGGTAAACCCCCTTTCTTCTCGTTTAATATGAGAGCTCACTCACTTTGTGGCACGAATCTTTTAATGGAGCCGTACCCTACACGTCTACAAGATTTGTCCTAACAGTTTCAGGGACAGTTCAAGATGTTGACTATATTGCAGACTAGTGCATTGGCACTCTGCCATATAGTCCATAGTTCCAATATAGCCCCATAGTTCTGAAGTCCCCGCAGTAACGATCTACACCAGATAAAATTTCAGTTGCCATTATACATTGCTTTTATGAATGGGTGGTGCTATGGCATGCAGGTACAGAAAATAGGGCTCTCAAAAAATTGCACAGGGATGGTCTCTGCAGTTTTGAAATGGGTTTTGAAACTGGATGCAAATGAGCGAAAAATTGCTGGTGTCAATATCATAGCTGTAAAGATTGGGCATTTTACGATAAAACTAACAGTGAACAGGTGTGAAGATGCAAGGAAAGCCTTCATACAAGCATTCCATATCCGCCGCAGGACAAAGGCTTCCAGTGTCCACCAGCTACTCCTGCCCTGCGTCAGCTGACGTGATCCTAAGCCTGCAAATTTCCTAATACAGTCAAACCTAGATATTATGAAGTCGCACTTGCAGTGGTAAACTTTATTAAATCACAAATTTTGTTAGTCCGAGGTTTTAAAGTTTCAGCAGTAAAAATTTCAGTTTGCAAAAGCCTACCTGGTGGGATAGCATCTCGTCAGTAAGCACTTATAAAGAAATTATCACAAGTTCAGGACACAATTATGCAATTATGAGCAAGGTGCAGGTCATGCAGAGAGCTAAGAAATTAGCATGGCTCCCAGCATAAGATTTGCACGGGACGCATCGTGCAGAGTCGTAAATCTTGGACATAATGGTTAACCATGCTTAGTGCCTGCAGCCGTCAGAAGATGGGGCTTGCAAATTAAAAAAAAAAAAGCATGAGAAGAGATTCATCCTCCCCGAGAGAAATAAAGTAGCAGTTTCACTTGAAAAGCAAAGCACTAATAGCAACAGGAAAGGACTAGAGAATCACATTAAGTAAGGCTTGTTTTATTGACTGTAGAAATTGCAGTAAACATTTACTTACCGACTAGGGAACCTGAAACACTTCCTACTGAAGTCAAGAAGTGCTATTACAAGTTGAAGTGGATTATTTCAGAAATAGTACTTTGAATGAAAAAGTAGTTCAATGCATTTAGCATAAATGGAGTAATTGGCAATCAAAGATAGCCTGTGATCTCCTTCGCAAAGCTTCCGCTCCCTTCAATGCCCTGAACTGCGAAGGCTACGGCGTGCCCACAATGTCCCACCTACCGAATGTCACTGTGGCATGCAGTTCTAATTTGATTTTGGATGTTTACGTAGACAACATTACTTCCGATTACAGTGCCTACAACCTGCCAAATCTGAGGCCATTCCTCAACTTACGTTAGCTCCCAATGTCTCATTCCTTTGCTGTGCCACGGCGTACTAAATCGCCACGCGCGGCAGTGTTTTCTCGCACCGAGTGGGATAAGCAGCACATTTCCTTTTGCACTTATCTCTATGGCAATTTCTGAGGTTCAAACAAAACGTTGTCTACGTTTGCTCGTGCGAGTACGCCGGCACCGCCCACATTGGTTAAGCAATGGGTGCTGCAGTGTAGACTCGCGCTTCGACCACGATGGCAACACACCTCGAAGGTGTGCAACTTGGGAAACAGACGGCCTGTTCTAGTCGGACGTTGGCGTTTGGGCAGGCGTGCCACACAGCTCAGGACACGTCGCCCACAGACCACTCGGAGCGTGCGGTTGTCCTCAGCAAGTAGGTCTGTTGCGACACCCCGTGGCAGCCGTGGAATCTAAGCTACATAACAGACAGCTACATGCAACTGCGGTACATTTGCTATGTGCACAACAAGGCCAGAGTGCGTCCTCACGCTCATGTGCTCCAGTATGGCCGTGCTACATGGCACAGGCCAGCTTTTTCTTGCACCAGTTTGATGGACAGACAGCCACATCCAAGTTGCATGTTTTGAAGCGCTGTCAATAGCTCAGCATGAAAAGGTATCTGGCAAAGGATCTAGCCAGGACGCGCCAGGTGTGAGTGCTTGCTTTTCAGTCCTCGGAGGGCGGGTGTGACTGAGTGCGAGTTTAGGATAAGCTGCTTCTTATAGAAGTACACAATTCGTGTCACAATTCGAAAGCAGATTTTTGCTTATTTCAGTCTGTTTAGTAACCTGTGTCAATAAATATACGCAGTAACAGCAGGAAGAAGTGCACTGATCCAAAGACACTTTTTTATTGATAACTATTGGCCAATGGCAGCGTTCTATGGGAATCTGCCCATTGAAGTCAAGAGGCAGCTGCCAGCAGCATCAAAAGGGCAAGGAGAAGGCATCTGCTGAAAAGAGCGAGAAGGGGATTCATGCTCCCCTTGCGAGCCCTCCACGCCTTGGATGATTGCAAAATTTGGCCGGGATGCTCGCAGCAGCGTATGCTATCCACAAAACGTTTCTTCACCAGCACCAAGGAGTGGTTCAGGGCCCCTTTACAAGCATGGTGTCACACACGCACAGGCAATTGTGAACAGATCTCACTCAATGACCTTGAAAACTCCCCTGTCATAATGCTGGCATGATGGAAGAGTGCCAGCAACAAAGAACGAACGCTCTGTGCTGCCTCTCACTCCACTGCGTCTCGGAAAGTTCAGATTGAATACGCAACCTTGAACACCAAGCACACAGGAACACGGGGCACGGGAAGCGACCGGCCACCTCAGCGCGCCCTTAGACTTTACACCAGCTGCAGATTACCAGCAAGGTGTGCCACTTGGCCCGCATATGTGCTTAGCGGCGTGGGCAAAACGTGTGCAGCCACAGCCACGAGCACATGCGGGTTAAAAAATTTTTTTTCTAATTTCATGCAACACTGAGGTGTGACACGTGCGATTCAACTGGCGACATTCATCGTGACAGCACTGTGAGGTGCCCGGTATCTCCCAGAGCACTGTTTCTGCTGAGAAGCTACAGCTGCCACTCGTTCAACATTGCACCGACAAGCTGCCCCTAGGTACTGCTAGAACATCACAGGAGGAGGAGCTTCAGTGCATTGCTAAACTTGCCTATCGCCTTCAATGCTATGCCCTTCAGGCAAGACTGAACAATTTTTCGCTCACCATTACCTATGCAAACCAGCAAGCCAGTGGCTCAGCCCTTCCATCCACTCCGATGTATAGACTTTAATGGCACAAGGGCAATTTATGGCCAAAGAGAGCCAAGAGTGCATGAAAGCTTATCAATGGCAATATGTACAGGCCCGTCCAATATGAACGGGAACAACGAATTTGTGTTCAAAGCCAGTAATTCTTGTGTGTGCTTGTAATGAGGAAAAGTTCCATGAGCAGGCTTCTTCAACAGAACAAATACAAATAGCAGCGAGTGAGATTCTGACTTTCACATTTGCAGGAATTGCGGTTCCAACACAGAAGAGGTATTCTCTTTCATATCGGACAAGGGTGTACATGACACTAACGGTAATACGCTCAAACCCGATTATAACAGACTCAATAGTTCTACAAAAGGTGCTCGTTATGTCAGTTGCTTTATATAGGGAGTCGTCCTTAAAGGTGCTCAAATATCAACTGCGCTGTAGTTGGCGTCAGCAGTTACAATCCAACAGCACTTAGGCCTGGAAACCGGATTTTCAGTGTTATTTCTGTTCCAGGTGCGTTCTCACACCTAGCTGCATATTTCCATTAGGAACAGCACCCGGTTCTTACCACCTGTCATTTTGAAACTGCAAGCGCAGCTGCTATTTTTTATTCGAGAGCTTGCAATATATTTTACTACCAGTGGGACACTACTATTCTGCACAAGTGAACAAAGTATTCTAGTTGGCTGGAAGCATAAACTTCGGTAACTACTACAGCATGCCACCACTCTGCAAAGGTCCCAGACAACATGGTGTCAGCATTACAGCCGGACGACAGCCACACGAGGCATTAGTGCCGTCGCGGTCTTTATGAAAAATGGTGAGTTGCCAGAGAAAGTGTGCGTAGGTTTTAAATGCGTCTCTTGAACGCACAGCACTTTGGATTGAATTCATGTAGGAGTTTTCTGATTAGTGGTAACTTTAGGGAAAGAACTTGATGCCATAAAGCTTTATTTAATGTCAGCAGCGATGCCAGCCGTCCACCACTGAGCTCAAGAAAGGGACGCTACAAGACTTGAGAGGAAAGCAAAGTGTCAGCTGTACATAATTGCTATAACCTAATACACCATACTCAAGGGTGGATGTACTACACAGGTTAACCCAGGCTACCTGGAAGAAAGGAATTTAGGAAGGAGGGAGATGACAAAACAGAAAGAAAGGTTGACAAAGAAGTAAAAGAACAAGAGGAGGGACAGGAACAGGAGAAAGCAGATTTCCTCCTGGCGAATCAGTTCGGGGGTGCTGTCTCCGTGAAGCCAAAGCCAAAGGGGTGCGTTGCCTTAGTCAAGGAGCCTTACAAGATCCAAGCACTCAGCATCGGCTCAAACTCCAGGATCCCTTTTTTTTTGCCATGCAAGGCTACACGCGGGAGGGTCCAACCCCCCCCCTGTGCTTGGGGTCTGTGGTGTCGCAACACACCAAACACCTGCTGACGCAGACGACCCTGCGGGGTTCCATTCAATCTTCCCACATTTCCTGCCTTCGCTCACCGGTTTCGATGGCTTGAGCAAACTGCTCGAGGCCCGTGAAAGGTTCGGCAGCCGCGGACGCCTCCTTCTCTGCGTCCAGGGGCTCCTGCTTCAGGTACTCCTCGGCCAGCTGCATGCTCGACATCATGCTGCCCAACATGGGTTCAAACATGGACGCTGCACATGGAGACAGGAAATAATGTGAAGCGAGACAGTTACCTCGCATAAAAAAAGCTATGAAAAAAGAAAGAGACAGATCAAGATAGACAATGCATATGAATGCAGCACTCATTTCAGGCGTTTCTTTTGGACTGTAAGTACACATGGTGATGTTACACGAAATAACCAAGGTCCACACAAGGTGGTATGCAGCTTTATACTAGAAGGATTTAAAAACAAAGAAGAAAATGTCCACAGCGTTTGCTTGGGCTTGCCAATACAAGACAAAGTTTAACAACTTAGAACCACCATGGCTAGCTGAAAGCTACAGCAGCAGTTTCTTCTATTAAATATCTAGCACTTTCCAAACACAGAAGGGTCCTCGCTGTGAAACCAGCTAGTGTGGCTTAGCATACAGACTTAACAGGTCTCTTTAATTTGGCTGCACTTTCTGTACTAGCACTGCATGTTTGTTTTTAAATGAATGAAACAATTCAAGGCTTGTTGTGTGCTCGGCACATTTTGCACTTTCGGTGCATTGTGTCGTAGCGTCTGCTCGTATGACTGTTTTTCTTTTTGTATTAAGGCACTCTCCATGGTCAGAAATAATTGTTAACATATATTTTTCCTTGATGTACAATGGTCTTTGAGGTATCTGGCTTTAAGTGCAAACTTACAACAACAGCTTGCCAACTGCCCATGATGGTCCACTGCTGTGCTCACAGGTTCAATCCCAGCGACGACAGCCCCATTTTGACAGGGCAAAATGCAAGAAGAGTTGCGTTCTTAGATTTAGGTAGAACGTTAAAGAACCCCGGGTGGTCAAAATTAATTCGAAGTGCCACGCTAGGGCGTGCTCAATTCAGATCATGGTTTTAGTGTGCAAGACCTCAGGATTATATTTTTTTGCAGCCTATCATAGCTGAAGGCTAGGCCTATCCAGAGCCACTTCGTCGTAGTCAGAATCAAGATTGCAGTTCTGTGTTGAGTGCAGTATGCAAGGATGATAATGCCATCGTCGGCAGGAAAACTAGCGCCATCTAGTAAGAACTTGTAGAAATTAACCAGTGTGAAAGCATGTATGGGACGTTTAGTGAAACTTCTTCCAAAGTCTTGCACTCCCAATGCAGCATTGCAGGCTCTACACAAAGGCAGGCCTTAACAAGCAGACGTCATAAATGGCACATATCAACGACCTTCATATGTGCTGCAAAATATTTGACAAAAAGATCCTGAGGTCCAAGGTGCCAACACCACACTCTTGGACAGGACAACAAAACTATTCCAATCTCTTTTTTTTTTATCATTATTATTTTCCCAACATCCACGATTAGCCCTCCAGGACAGGTGGAAAAAGCTTGCGCACCGTCCGTGTGAGCTGGATCCCACCCATTTTGACTTATCATGGAAAGTTAATGGCAGATTCAGAATAAAAACATTAGTTTTAAGTTACCCCTACTCCAATTATTAGGCATGCTATAGTGGAGTACTATGACTTAATTTTGAAGAGCTGGCGTTTACTTATGTGCAACCAACGCATGGTACAGCTTTTTTGCATTCCGTCTCCACTGGAATTCAGCCACCGCAGCCAGGATTGAAACCCTCGACCTCGAACTAAGCAGTGCGACTGGACTACTGCGGCAGGTAAAATTTCTTTTCATCGCGAATGTAAGCAGACGGAGAAGTGTCAAGCCGTGGTGACATGCGTCGGGTGGAAGCATTTACATACCAGTGCGAGTTTACAGTGCTAGTGCTGTGGTTGCCAGAATGCAGGCTCGTCTCACTCAGCAAGAATCACGTGACGGTTCACTGGTAATACAGCATACTTATTTTACTTGACAAGGCACGCCACACTCGTACAACACGTCCGACATTCCACGTTGATTTGCGCATTTGACAGCACAGCAAGCGTTCGGCTTGAGACCCGCCACAAACGCCGAGCCCGCCGTTTGAGCATTAGGTTCGCGGAGTCATTTTCACTGACAAAACTGCTTGCAGTCCTTCCCACAAACTGCTGAAGTGTTTCCTTAACCAATATTACCATCCAGAACATATGCAAATTCCTGTTCAGTCTCTCAAGCTCGGAAAATTCCAAGGATTGTGCAAGGGAACACGCACTCATTTTCCACACCTGTCCCGTGGCGATGGCGGCACAGCTTGGCTGCAGCTGGGAGCGAGCGTATGTGCATGCGCATAGCTGAATGAGAATGAGGTCCATTATCGAATCATGGCCCGGCAGTGCTGGCTAGGCCTGGCTGGTGGGGGTGGTGGGCAGCAAGCTGTCGTGGAAAGCTTGTTCTGAATGGACTAGTAGACAAGTGCAAACAGATCAGGGGGACAGGGCGCAAGGTCACTCGCACTGACTGGCCTGACGGCCGCACTCGTGAAGAGGAGTTGGTTGTTTGAGGCGATGTGCCGGCAACTACCGCAAATGCCTACTACCAAATTTGTTGTGTGTACTTAAGACAGATAGCCCAAGATCTTGTATCGGCATGAAACTCAGGATTGTATTTGCACAACAGAGCATAAAGAGATGGCTTTGCCGAGTCAAGGTCGCATACGCTATATCTGAAGTTCGAGATGGCGTGCAGCTTGATGAGCGAAGGCAAAGCACGCCCACAGCCTCGACCATCACAAAATTTCAGGAAGGTATTCCAATGAAGCACAACAGAGTAAATTAAATCCAGGGTTTGACTGAATCCTGTGTGGTCAGGAAGAGGCATGATGATAAATGAAAATGCCGACCAAGAAAAAAAAAGACATTTAGTGAAAAATTAAACATTTTGGCTTTTCCCCAACTTAAATATGAACAAGGCTTTCCATCACAACAGAGTGATATCAGTGTAAGATGCTTTCAATCACAACTAAGCCTCGAAACTCTCTCGACTTGAAATTGGTTCCCTCCCGCAGCTTGTGCAAAGGTGCCAATCGCAACCAAGAAATTCGATCTGGATCAAGCTCAATCGCAATCGAAAGTACACTGTATGACACCCATAAAAAGATTCTGAAAGTAAAACTTTCCTTGCAGTGGTAAAAATGAAATCAATTTTGCCGTCGAAATTCTTTTTTTTTCGGACTGCCGGATTATGCAAATACCTTTGTGGCTCCTGTTCGTAACAAGAAAAATTTGTTGTTCTGCAACTCGCGACACGTGCCTCATTCAGTGCATGTTTTACAGTCATGCAGCTCCACACGCACGTCCCCCATTCAGTGCGCTTTCTTCATTTCGAACTCGGTTTAATTTGAAAAAATGTTTAGGCCCTTTCAAGATCAAATTATAGAGATTCAACTAGTATCTACAATGTTAGCAAGTTTGCCATAAGAACCCAGATTATGAAGCATAGTTTATTGGAAGCCCAAGTGAACCATTTGTACTGCTACGAGAATATTGATTTATCTAATATTTCTCTGAAAGAATTGCCCCAAATGTTCGTGTAGTTTAGTTTTGTACTGTACAAGTACAATGTACTGCGTACTGAACGTGCATGTCTCATTCTCTGTACCGAACGTACGTGTTTTTTTTTATTTGTTTTTCTCCTCACGTTTTGTTTGTTGTTGTACTCCGCCGCCGTCAATGCTGCACTGTAAGAGGAAGCCAGGACCTCTCAAGCTGTCTATACAGCTTTTTCCCTGGCTGTCCTCGCAACACCAGTTGTGGAAATAAACCTTCAACCAACCAACATTCGGAACAGATAGGCTGTTTGTTTGCCGAGACTATGCAGGTTGTGTGAATTATCACGGTTCAGAAGGAAACATCTCGGTCCCTGGACAATGTATAGAGCACTCCACTATGTAACTAACTTCTTGCATCTTATAAGCGAGAAGATAGGGGGTTAACTGAGGGGCCCGATTTTCATTGGTCATATCATGAGCAGCCAACAAACACTGACATCAAGGACAACATAGGGGAAATTACTTGTGCTTAATAAATGCAATAAAAAAAAACCGATAAATTAATGGAAATGAAAGTGGATGAAAAAACAACTTGCCGCAGGTGGGGAACGATCCCACAACCTTCTTTTTTTATCTAAGACATACACTACACCACTATGTAGCTAACCTCACATTTTATGAACAGTCGACTGCCTTTAATTCAATCCTGACGGGTCCAACGAAACTGGTCGAATTATCCAGTGGGTCGAATTAAACAAGACGCAGAAAAACATCGAAACACGCCGTTAATTCGCTTGATAATATTGCCTTTAAAGTTAGCTTTGCCGTGGTACAGCAGTGTTATGCGGTGAAGCATACCAAGCGGGGTAAGGTGCCACTGACATAGCAGGTGCTCCTTAATTTACACACGGACATGCGCCGTCTCCGGCCACCGTACGAGCGCTGAGACGCCCAAGTTTACTGGCAGACTAGACTTTCCGAGCGTTCTTAATTTTTTTTTTTTCATTTTTACCGCCTTCCCCAAAACACAGATGGTTTTTCTCCGCTTCTCGGTGCACGAATATAATTAAGGAACGCGTTCTAGGCTTCGTTAACGGTCTCATATGCGACACGCTTGGCGGGTGAAACGAGTGCTCAAATTGCTGCAGCAACGTCAGAAACAGCTCTGAATGGCTACCAGTATGCTTACTAGGTGCTCGTCCTGTGACCGGAGACAGCGCGTGCGTGCCTGTATAATTAAGAAACGCATATTGTGTCTCGCGAGTGTTGGTATATTCCACCGTATTAAACGGCTGTATTGCGGGGAAGCTGACCAATCGAGTTCGAATTATTCGTTGTAGGCCCATTTTGAGATCCAAATAACGGAAGGTTGGACCCACAGAAATTTATAAGTGCCGGCTGGAACCTTTGGTCGAGATCGAATTAACCGAAAAAAATATTGGATTAACCGGTAGTCAATTGTATACATAGTGTGGCCGACAGGATGGAATTTATTGCACACTTACCACTAATTTTGAGTCCGATCACGCACACTACAGAATTTAAACTATTGCAACACTGTTCGAGTCACTCAAAACTTTTTTCAGATTCTCGCAACCCTAAAAAAGAAAAGACCCTACAAAGAAGGGGACGCTAAAGCAGCTGTCAGAGTGACGGCCGTCCATACCGTCGTCGATCCTTTCTTTGGGCTGTAGGGTAAGCATGAGTCCGTCGACCTCGACGACGCTGTTGTCCGTGAGTGGCCTGGACCACGGGATGGCCACCTCGATGGATGAGATGTAGCCCTCCACGAAGCGGACGGGAAGGTTGAACTTCTCGCCCAACTCATTGAGGCCCTGCAAAAAGAAGATCCGTTCTCGCAAAATCAAGGACCTTGACGAGAGCTGACATTTGGGCAAGTTGGTACACAATACTACGGATACATGGCAGAAACAAAGGGCCCAACTGTTCTTACATGGCGGAGATGCCTGTTGTGTATGTGTGTGCCTGCTCTGTCTCCGCCTATGTAAAATGTTCCAGTTCCTCTCCAACAAACACATTGGGTAAATGACATTTACAGAAGGCACTAAAAATATTGCTTGGGCTATATTTACTAGCAAATTACCCTTCTAAAATAAAAAAAGGTGCTTTTTTACCACAAGAGTATGCTTGATAAGCCTGAAAACACCGAAAAACCAAAGTCGAGTGGCGACGTCGCTTTGAAGTTTCTGCGCCGTGACGTCATGGTTTTCGACACCGCCTGCTCAGGCCCAATTCATTTTTTGCCCGTAAAGGTAGATTACACCGCATCATAAAGGAGCCAAAGAGTGAATATAGCAATATTTCGAAAATTTTTACTTTGACATAACGGCTCAAATACTAGAATAAATGCTAAAATCGGCGACGTCGCAGTGGCATAGCAGCACTGGGGTTTCGACGCTAAAATTAATATTTAATTTCCCAATCTGTTCTATAAATGGAGTACTGACAGTATTTTCTACTGACACTACATTTTACACTTTCCACTTTTATGCAAAATTACACCCTCCGGGTCGTATTCGACCCAAGGGCCGTCTGTCTTGCCTGCATTTCCTTTCCTCAACGCTGCGAGCCCAGTACTTCCAAGTCACGAACGGCATGCGCGTTATCAGCAATGGCATAGCATTCTCGACAGGAAAGTAATGAATGCAGCGTTTTCAAGAAAGGGAACGCAAGTAAGACAGATGACAATTATTGTGAGGCAAATATACACCCCAAAGAGTGTACATCTGTTCAAGGGTGCATTCTTAAGCCAAAATACACCATTTGCCACACGATACACTCCAAAAACAGTTTGCACCCTTCGGGGTGTATATCTGTCACAACGATAATCGTCATCTGCCTTGACGCGTTTTCTTTCTTTAACGCTGCGAGCCCGGTACTTTCAGTGACGAACGACATGCGCGTTATCAGCATGACATAGCATTCCCGACAGGAAAGTAGCGGGCGCGGCGTTTTCAAGAAAGGAAACGCATCCAGGCAGATGACGATTATTGTGTGGCAGAGATACACTCCAAAGGGCGCAAACTTTTCTTACACTCTTAGAAAAATTTACACCCTTTGGCGCGTATCTTGTCCCACAACAATAATCATCATCCGTGTTGCCCGCGTTTCCTTTCTCTAACGCAGCGAGCCCGGTACTTCCCAGTCACGAACGGCATGCTCGTTATCAGTGTGACGCAGCATTCTCGACAGGAAAGTAGCGAGCGCCGAGTTTTCGGGAAAGGAAACGCAAGCAAGCCAGATGATTATTGTTGTGGAACAAATATACACCCCAAAGGGTGCAACCGTTTAAAGGGTGTAGGTTTGTAAACCCCAGAATACTGACAGCTCTCCTATCGTCAGTTTCGGTTTCGTTTTCTGCGGAGCTACTGTGCCGAGACGTCATGTTGCAGAAAGAGGTCACGTGGCAGGATATCGCGAGATCTTGACACTCGCTGCAGCCTAGCCTCTCGCCTCCTACGCTGCTGCTCACGAGTACCGACGTTGCAGTACACCAGTCAACCGAGCGAGGGTCAAAACGTTAGGCTTTACAAAACGTCGCAATGTCCTGCCCCCACGTGACCACTTTCTACGTCATGTCACGACAAAGTAGAAACGAAACCGAAACTAGACAGCAACGCTCCCAGAACCGCAACCTGTATCGGCACGCTGTAACGGGGTATCACGGCGTTAATTTCGACCACCTGGTTTTCGTGCAAAATGCATGGTACACAAGCGTTTTTGCATTATGCCCCTAAACATGTCCGCTCGATAAGAAAACATTCATCGACAGGCCGTGGCTAAGCAATGTCGGCAAATTTTTATCTATCATGATGTCACGATAACGTCGAAGTCGCCAGGTCCCGCATGTCGAGAATAGCTTTAGTACATTTTAAACCATTTCATCATGAAAGCAGAAGAGATTATGTACTCAAACCCGTCACCATTTTTGTAGGCTAAACTGATCGGAGTGGAGGTGCCCTCCACTCCATCCTCGAATAATGCCTTTCGCATTTCAATGAACCAGGGCCCCGGTTATTGTTAGCCACAACCACATGAAGTCAACAGATTATGAAGGCCAAGGAAGGCAGAGGTAAATTTTGTAGTTTTTTTTTTTAATTGAAGGGTCGAGACGATAATTGCTAAAGGGAAGTGAAAGTGGACAAAACAACTTGCCACCAGTCAAGCCACCCACTGCTGGCATTTGTGTGGAAGTTAGAACACTGAACAGGCATTTCTTTAATAATTATGGGATTGTATCGCATCGGCACATGTGCGCACTAACTATCAATAGTAGCAGCCAAAACCACGCTGATAGCATGCAGCTTGACGTCGGTAGTGCGGCAGTGTCCACAACGGTACCATCTCCAGGAGCAGGCGGTCTTGACAGCATGTCCGCTAGGGTCAGCTGTTAACTGGGAACGAAAGTGAGTAGTCGTACTGCAACGATCTCAGAAAAAAATCGCTGCACCCGCGGAGGCATTTCCGATATCGAGTTTTTTTTTTTTTTTGATACGTCGATATAGGGGGCGATAGCCAGTTTCAAGTACCACTGAATGGCCATGAACGAAATGGTGAAATCTTTCGTAGCCAAACACCAATGCGAGTGCTTCTTTTTCGATTTGGGAGTGCCGTTTTTAAGACACTATCAAGGCCTCCAACCATCATCATGTCGCTGCACCAGAGCTGAACCTACGCCGTCATGTGAAGCATCGACGTCACCTTCGTTTCCCTGTTGGGATCGAAAATCGCCAACAATGGAGCTGCCCCCCCCCCTCCTCCTATGACCTGCATACGTCGCAACATTCATTTTCATGCTCGTGTGTCCATTCAAAGTGCACGTCGTGCTTTATCAGAGCAGGGTACGTATTTGCCGAAATAGTTAATAACACCTAGAAGGAAGGGGGTTAACCGAGGGGGGCCCGCGTGTTAATGACACCTAGGGGCTTTTTGTGAAAACTGCTCTGTGGTTTTTGAGAGCCACAGTAGCGATTCTCTCTAAGGTTGGAGAGTAAAATGCGGGATATATGCAGTACAGACAGGGGTAAAGGGGCTCCGACTCCATGTGTAAGGGGAAGGAGCTGGAAAAGGGGGGGGGGGGGGTAGCTCTGTGCGAGGGGGCCCGTCTGGTTCTGAAGGAAAAAAAGAGGCAATGCTGCCACGAAGAAACAATTTGCGGTGCGGGAGACAGAAACGGGAAGAGACCAACACAAAGTGCTCTTCTGGACATACTAGTGACAAGTGCCTTCTACCTTCATCCACCTTGCTGCGGGGGCGGGGGCACAATGTTGGCCCCCCGCGGCAAGGTAGACCCAGCGCGTTAAAAAACGCAGGCGCACACGCATGCCAGCATGCACGGCAACCTTGTCGCCGTCCACACACACTTTTGTATAGGATTTTGCATAGCGGAAGTACGCCAAATCCTTTACCATGGTACACTAACAGGGCCACATTGCTGCGGTTGTGAACCACATACATTCTTTGGAAGCAAAGATGAACAACCCCAACCTCCCTCTTTCTTTTTCTCCACACCGAGCAGAGGCACTGTCAAGCCAGGCGCTGGTCAAGCTATGACGCTCCCCAACTCCGCCGAAGGAACTCCCCTTCCAAGAGCGAAACCTGTTTTCCCTTCGCGGGGGCAGTTGGGGGCCTGTCGACCCTTTTCGGAGAATACGGGCGCGGGCACGTGTTTTTTCGACACTTTTGGGCGCTTTCTGGTAAACGGTGATGCGCGCCAGTGAAGGCGATTCCGGTGGGTACACGTAAGCTCATGGACGCGGCACCTTCAAAGGCGCCATGTCCTCTTCCCATCTGACAACGGTTCCGGTGAGGGTAGGTCACGGTTCACAACGGAAAGCAAGCGTGACAGTGGGCGTGTGGGGAGTAACGTGTGTAGTCGGGCGTCAGTAATTTTTTTTTTCTTTGATGGGCAGTTGCAAGCAAATTCAAGAATACAAAAAAAACAAGCATCTAAAATTAGTTGCATTAAGTAACAAATTTGGGATCACATTGTTTCGTGAAAAATTACAGCCAACGTGCGTACTTATAATTATGTAAAACAGGCCTAAAGGTGTACGGGCCAAAGGAAATGTTGGAAAGTTCCACAAATAACACAATGGCTGCGATTCACCCGACGACACCGCAGTTACGCGACATATTCCAACGGCGAAAGTAGTTTTTAAAGTCCTGTTTATATATGCAAGAGAGGCAGGGTGCATTGCGGGAGATCAACAGATGGAACTCTGTAATCTAACGCACCACGGAACAAAGGATGCGGTGACATAACGCTAGTATTTCCTGCCCAACGGCAGAGTGGAACTGCTGGTAAGGGCCGAGTATCTCGGTAACTCGATCGGGGCATGCTGACGTCTGACCGACTCAACAAATGCGAGAAGAAAAAAAAATGGTAAAACGAGTAAACTTGCTGCTAAAGGTCAATGCGTGATGGGCGAAGTGACATCTGCAAAGACTCGTTCAGGTCGCAAGATTCAGGAGTTGCTACGCGCCCACATTACAGACCACCTGCGCGACAACTGCCCCAACAATTGCGCGCTTTGCCCAGGCTCACGGTCTCCGCTTTCGGGCGGCTTCCGTCAAAAGACAAAAGAATTAGGAATTCCCCGGTTATGGCACAAACAAGAGAAAAAAAAGTGCTGGGGGCAGGCTGTGAACTATTTCCCTAACTCGATCAAGCGATAAGCGGCCGAAATACCGAATATCGGACCGAACTCAGCGCAAGGTAAAAACAGAATGTAAACACAGCCACTTACGGGTCAGCGAAGCTAGGATCGTTTTTATCTGCGCTACAAGCATCGCGCCCCACACAAAAGAGGTACAGTTGTTTTATCGCGCCGCGCGGCCGTTTTACAAAAGGCGTTCTGTGAAGTATGCTAAACTCGAGAAAGACACACACGGCAGATGAGATTAAACGGCTTCCTGGTCTTGAGAACGAAAGTGGGTGGAAATGCCGAGGCCAGAATTAAATGAAATACTGTCGCGAAAATCGCAGGGCGACCAAGAACAAAGCTGCCTGGTTCAGCCTTGAACCACTGCTTCGGGTGACAACAACGCGTTAGAGCAGTGTTTTCCTCGAATTCACGTGGCGACGCATTTTGCCTCGCCAGCTGACAGCTACACAACGACCGTGCGCCGTCTCGCTGTGTTCTTTAGGGCGTGTTGCGCTACTCGTTGGCAAATGCTGCTCAGGTAACGGGGCATGGAACGCCCCATCAACAAACACAACGGTGCTCACGCCGTCGAATCGAGCGTTTGAAAACAAACCAAGAAAATGAGCGATAGTCGGGCGCGTATCGACCAAACGTGTCCGACGAGTTTGTTGGGGCGGACGATTTGGCAATCGTTTTGTTGCCTCGGAGCCGAGATCCGACCCGCAACCCGTTACAGACTCGGGGCAAAGTTACTTCCTCCCCCAGGAATGGAAAGGAACGCAGTGAAGCAGGCACTGCGGGCGAGAACTTCGCGACAAATGTTTGATCGCACGCCAAAGTCTCGAGTAGACAAGTTTCCGAGAACAACGAAAAAGAAACGCAAGAGGCACGGTTGACCATCTCAAGTGCGGACAGAGCACGCGTCTTTCGGGCCCACTGGAACGCTGTTCGCTCGGGAATAGCACACAATGAGGTTCAAAGAAGTCGGGGTGACCCCGAAACAACAGTTATTCACCTTGACATCGAGGCAGACGTTTGTAACTCGGCCCTTGCCTTTGTAGAGATCTACCGTGAGCTGGTCGAGGCCGATGTTTTCCAGGAGAAACTGGCTCCCGTAACGACGCAGCAGGTACCGGCAGGCCCGCTTCTTGATGCCCTCGGACCAGTCAAACCACGGCATCGTGCCTCTCTCAGCCTAGCATCGCTGCAGGACTAGAAGCAGGCACGATCAGCTGTGCTGAGAGCCCACATTCAGTAAACAACAACACGCCATTCCGCTGCTCATGACATCAGGGATTTTTCGTCAGGGGAACGCGACGAAAGCGACACCTAGACACCGTACCTCATGCCGTACCTCAATGCTGAAAATCCTGAACGCTAGCCGACAAGCCAAGTACCAAATTTCTAAATTCTAAAGCCAATTCTAAAACCTTGGCTACGATTACGCAGTTTACAATCGCTTTCGGCGCTTTTAGTATGAGCAAGCATAGCCTTCGAGATTTGTTATAATTATTTTGATAAAACCACCGCACAGCAAGCGGTAGCAAAGGGGAGAACTCTTTCCTGTGGGCTTAGCGGGTTTAGTCACTAAAAATAATTTTAACAAGAATTAAGTAAAACAAAATGCAATAATTTTATATTATTTGTTTTTTATAGATTAATTTATTTTAACAAAGGCATCAAACGTAAAATTTGCACTCGATAGTTTCGCATTTCTAGAGCAGACGTCACGGGCGGGCAAGTTTGGGCTAGCCCATGAGCTAGCCACTGCGATCCTCACGAAAGCGTGAAAATTAATGCGTTGAAAAAATTTGTGCCCCTTATGCGCATCTTAAAATTGCTGCCGCTACCACGCGGCTTACGAGTATTGCCTGAGGCGACAGTGGTTTTATTCGTTCGCTGGACTTAATCGCCGTTTCAGCATTCTCAAAATTCCCGTTCTTCCCTCTGTGTTGCTTGCCGCGGGGACGCGCACAGACTGACGGCTTGCTTCTGTGTGTCGACTCCCGTGGCGTCGCATATCTCCGGACTGTCTGAATCGTGTAACATTCAATCTTTCGTTTGCGAAGCATCATACTTCGGCGCAATGGCGAACCACTTCCTCCCCGATCTCAAGCTTGTCCTGAAGGGCGCCGAACAAGTGGCGAAAGCCCTGTGCGAGCACGGCGCCTCCGAACTTCGACAGTCGTGGCACAATTCGAGCGTCCGGACGGTGGCGAAGAGGGTGACCATGGACGTCGAAGATGTGGTCAGCAACGCCGTAGCCAACCCTCAGAAGGCTGGGGTGAGCGTGTTTTCGATCGTGATCGATAACGAACCATCATTGTCGAGACGTTCCGATGTCCACGGGTGTTAGAGAAACGCATACAGTGCATAACAGCAGAAGAGCTAGCTGGAAGAAAGTTCCAGCACTTCAACCATTACTATACAGAATGCATGCATCCAGTGCATTGCTTATAGAAACCAGCTGAACCCGGAAAACCGTGAATAAAATTGATCGTTTCACATATGCGGCACCTGAAACATGCATGCCCAGTGACTCCAGAAACTTACCTTACATAAGACATACTGGCAAAAACAGTAAATGAGAAACGCCCACATTAACTCTTTGCAGAACAGGTCTTGCCAAAAGGTGACCCAAGACATGAGCAACACGTTTTAAACCTCACTAGGATTTTGGTTTAGGATTCTGAGGAATAAACTTACCGTGCCTACTTCTGGATGTGCCCCAATGAGATGTTGCCTGTGCACAGTTGTTCATGCTGCAGGCTGCACAATTTTGCATGTTAACCTGCCATTCAAAACAGACTTGTACGTAACGAACTCCATGTAATCACTTTTAACCAATCGCGTTTATTGGTAGTTCTGTAGTTTAACAATTACTATTGTTTACATGATAACACTCCCTTTAATTCCATTGCTTTTTTCAGTAACCGATTACATGTAACCAGTTACATTTTTCACGAAAAAAGCTCTGACAGGTGACGCAGCTTTGAGAACTTAAATTTGGTGGGAACTACAGAGTCCAAAGAGATGAAAGCATGTATATGGATTACCTCCTTCCCACATTTAGCCTCCTGCAGTTGTGCAATCACCTGAACATGGCAGGCTTGCAGATTTGCGCACATGTCTTAAAGATCTGAGCTCCGAGCTTTTCTCACATCATAAATATCTCTTGAAACTTATTGTGCGCAACAAACAGGGACGAAGAATAGAAGAAACACAAGGACGAGCGCTTTCTAACAACTGGTTTTATTTTTGAAGAACCACCATAAATATCTCTCCCTTTCCCCTAGAAGCAATTATAGGTGGCCTTCATAGGTGGTAAAAGAGCTGCTGCTCAATTCTTCTTTGCTTAGTGCAGTCTGTGACTTCTCTGATATAAACAGAAGTTTTTGGCAGGCAAACTCAGGTTTCTATCTGTCACAGCAAAGCTTTAACCTCTAGTCGGTCGAAATTTTTCGTGTAAGCTTGCGCAGTGCTCACACAAAAATGTGGGCCAATCCCGGAGGTAGTGCAAAGAAGTGGGAAGCGTTTCTTGGAGAACCACACAGTATGCTGTGCTGTCATCGCGTGACGTGACGTGATGAAGTCATCAGATTACGTCATCTGGTGATATCATAACATGACAGTGCTGTTATTCTCGTATATTCAAATTACAATCCGAAGCTATCATGTCTGCAGCTTGCGTCTAGGTCGTACCTTACTATTTCTCAGACACAGTTTGCTTTGGGAAATTTAATTAGTTCAGTAAGGCACTTGTACTTGGTGGAGGGCCTAGAGGAATGTGCATGTATTATGCTTTACTTCCTCACACATGCATGCACGTGTGACGTATGTCGCTTGTGGTGGTGGTGGTGCTTGTCTAACCTTGTCTAACGTCGACAACAGCTTGGCTATACATCCACTTTCACAGGGTGGAATGGAGGCAGATCTTTTTTTATATATATTACGTGTTTCATATACACCTATTTTTGTAATTGTGACACACACACAGTATTTCTAGGGTAGCATTACATTCATATACATTAACATCTGGAGACCTTTTCAAGGAACATGAACATTTGCTCACTTCCTTTACAATAAGTTGTTTAAGCCTAAATGGCTAATGAGCGATGGACGCCTAGAGAAGGTCTGCAAGATATTGTCCACCATATTGAAATGGCTCAATAGCTATGGCCACTTCAGACATTGTTGCCAAGTGAGCACCTAATACAGTTTTTCTGTTTTTCAATGGCCCTGTCGCGAACACCTTCCCCTAGCTCCAGCAACAATGAAGCATTATGCTTCATAGAGAACCCAGATCCGAGCATCTCGGTATTGAGTAATCACAATCGTTTGGGAGAAGTGTCCAGATATTACTACACAGCCCTTCTCTCCAGCACACGCTGAGCAAGTTTTCATTGTCGTTGAAGATGTGTCCACAAGAAAAAGAGGGAAGATTAGTGAATAAGATTTTGAAAAAGAATACTTCGTGAAGAAAACAACGTGTGAAGGGCTGGAACGGATGTATTGAAAGAACCAGACCAGCTCGTTTTATTTGCTGTTTATGTGCAATGTTAATCAAAGTAGGGGGAAAGTAATGTTGAAATAATCATTTACATTTAGTAACTGCTCAATTACTTTCATGGACAGTAATTAGTAATCATAGCCAATTACATTTTTGAACAAGTAATTGTAATCAGTTACCTTTTTTCTGTGATGTGTACAAGTCTGATTCAGAACAGTTGTCGTTTACTGTGATTAGCTTCGTTGAGGTCCATTGAGGTCTACTGAGTGTCCATTGTGTCAGCATGATTATTCACTCAGTGAGTGCATGCCTTTACGAGCACTTGCATTGTGAACGTCATGTAGTGTCATTGCTATCGTCACCTGAAATTGCCTATAGATGACAAGAGCTCAATACTTCCGATATGGTTGACAGTACTTACATCCTCTCCTCACTGCTAGAGTTCTTGCGCAGGCATATGACAAAGTAAAAAAAGTGATGAAGTTAACCTGGTTTGTGACTAGTTGGTTTCCTTACGCACATATATGGGCAAGAGAGAGAGAAAAAGAAGCTAGTACAAACAATTCATTCGTACGGGAGAAGGAGCAAGGCACAGCCCATGTTGCCTTCGCAGTGAGAGATCATTTATGTCTAAGTAAGGATGGAGAGATTGGCTTGAGAGGGATTCCTCTAGCCAGCTACTATGTGCTTGGAAAAGGGTGACGGATGACAATTTGGTGGGAGGTTAGTTTAATAGGCGACGATGAGAACAGGAAGAAATGTGTTATGTACTATTCTCACGGAATGAAACACGTCAGTTGAAGCATAACAAATATGTAATGTGCTTTCGTTTCCAGCATCTCCAGTTCATGTTACATTGGCTTCGTTTTGGCCCTTATGCTTAGGTCTAAGCCCCTGGCACCTTCAGTGACCAGATGCATTACGACCTGACGTCACTTTCGAGTAAGTGCACTTATTGGGTGTTTTGCTTTAAAACTTCTCCGTTGCGTTTCATTCCATAGTTATATGAGTACAAAGGGTCTAACAGCTCACTTTAACATTTGGAGTTTAAGTCAGTGCTGCTTATGAAACATATTGCCTTCAAGTACCTAAGCACTGCCTGTTGGGGCTCACACATACCTATCTCTTCTTACAGTTAGAAGCTACAAAAGCTGTCTCCGAGACCGTGCAGAGGTTGTCCATGGTACCCGAGGGCATCAAGCAGTTTACGGTGCACGCGATCCAGCATGCACGGCATCAAGATGCCCACGCAGTGGATGCGTCTAAGAAGCCACCGTGGGATGGCTTACAAGACGAAACCCATCTTGGCTACACGTCTAGCACCATTCCAGAGGTGTCTGCAGCCTACACCAAGCATGGCAGGAACGTCGATGTGGCAGCTGGCACTGTGCTAGAAACCCCCACGGTGTACAGCCAGCATGTCGGCAGCGCCGACACTATGCCCAGTCCAACCACGAGCGGCGTTGCTTCGTCAACACTGGACAGACCCGTTTCGCCAGTAGAGCCAAGCGTAACAACGGAACAAAAGCCCGATGCCCAGTTTATACAGCAGCGACCCGTCTCTTCTGGAAGCGCACCGGTGAAACCACATTTCGTGACCACAAGTTATAAACCAATGGTGAGTCTATGTATTAAATATAAAAGAGTATGCTGCTCTCAAGAAGGATATGAATCAAGGATCCTGCAGATCCCATGCATTGTGGGAATCAGTTTAAGCGAAAGTCCTATGTTCACTCTGCAGATGCGACCCAATGACATCATCGCTTGCGCCAACCAATCGGCACGTGCTAATAGCTCTCCTCTGGCTTTACTCCTCTCTGCGCCATCCCCGTCTCACTGCTCACACCCTCCTCTCCACAGTCTAGCGACCACCACCAGTCACCGTACCAAAACCTGCTGGAAGCCACAAGGAAGGCTTCTGGCAGATAAGTTATGTGAAAGCCCACAAGGCCGAGGAAGGTTAATAAAAGGGAAAATTGCCATCCACCCAACTGTAGCATGCAACTGTAGGATAAAGCTTCCTTTGTAGCTGCGTGCTACCATTGGATGCTAGGGTCAGGAAAATGCCAAGTTTTCTATTTGGGAAAGAAAGCTTCTCCTTAAAAGCAAGCTCCACAGCAACCCAATCCAAACCCTAACTACAGCATCAAAAGCTGCCCGACACCACGAAGAAAATATTGCTTTAAAATAAATTAAGAGGCCATGTGCCACTTGTAATGAGTCGAGATGATGATTGTGGTTCTTTGTGGCCGTGTTTTGTGCAAAGAAGTTGACCGTCAGTAGTGCATTTCCTGTAACATGCATCGGCAAATTCTTGGGCATGAGCTAGTCTGAATTGCCACTTACAACGGGGAGTTCCTCTGTGATGGCAAAACAGCATCACTGCATCAAGTGCAGTGCGCCTCTGCTACAGCTGATTGGATTAATCGTGAAGCCGTGGTGATCTGTTGCCAGCGTTGCAACTTTGCAATGCGTGCGCTGTAAGAGTGCTAATTTGAATACTGTTCTTTTGCTTTGTGACTTTATCAGGACTGGCGATTTCTCTTGCAGCTGACTGAGCACTCCAAGGCCTCAAAAGTGCCTGCTTCAAGAGTCGGAAGGCTCATTTCATACGGAGGTAACCACTTGTATATATAGTTTCCTGGCACATTGAATGTTGCACAAATTTGAGCAAAGCCAAGTTGCATGGCTCTTCTGGATAAACTACTACAATGGAATCTTGTCATGACAAAGTCATTTTTGTGCATCTGGGACAGAAATGACATTGTTGTTACATGGTTCTGGCACAAAAATACCACTGGTATATCCTACCCTTGTTATAAGTGTGCATGCTTGTATTGCAAAAACATATGTCTCAGTCCGGTCTGTGCAAAATATATGCAAGTGTGATGCCTCCTACAGGCTGGAAAGGGGTCTCTTAACATAATAATAATAATATATAGTTGACTTTATTTCCATCCAGACAGTGATGAGGCAGAGAGAGAGAGAAAACCTTGAAATGGCTTGACTAGCTCACCCACCCCCTGGGAAAAAGCACACATATACACACATACATACACCTGCATACACATACACCTGCATTTCTTGTTTAGCTATTGAACAGGGGTTAGCGTACGTCACATTGAGTATTGAAATAAGCTAGAGTAGTTAATGACAAGTCTAGGCTGTTTCATACAAAAACTAAACACCATAGTTACGCTAGTCAGCATGATCAAAGCATCTTACTAGTAAGTATAGCTACTTATCAATGTTGATAACCATTTGTGGTTGGCTGTGCTGTTACATAGCACATGAACAATGCTGGACTACAACCATTCAATCAGATGGGATCTGCACAAGCAAGACATTAATGCGGGTCAGGAATGTGCCACTTCAATTTGCTCTTTCTGAGCATTTGACAAATTTGCTGCCAGAATAGATATTCTGAGTTGCCAAGTGAAGTAATGTTACTTTTGCTGTAACCAGTACTGTTTGGTAGGATCTTGCATTTTGGTTCCATTACATATATAGAATACTCATTGAAATAAAGCATGGCTAACAAGATTGCAGATTTACTTCATAATCTTTTATATAGTTCATTATATTCATGCTCATTATATCATTGTGCAATGGTTGCTCATTTCCTTCTTAAACTCCACACATACAGGAGGGACATAATTTGCATATGTTACCTGCACACTTCATCCTGGACAGATCAGAAGCATCTCTTTTCTGCAGTGATGCTAGGACAAAAAGTTTTATAGATAGAAGATAATTTTTTCAGGAATGGTATGGTGACTCCATCTGTCATTGTTAGGGTGGAATGTAGTGCACGCCAAGTTGTCTTGTTGCTGTGAAATCTGTGCTTTTTGGTCTCGCATGGCAGTAAACAATCTGTACTTCTGATTTATTCAGGATAACATAGGCAAGTAGCGCACTGTGAAATGCCACTTCCTCCACATAATTTGAGCACGAAGAGGCCAGCAGTTTAGCCAGAAGCAGGTACACATGGCTCAATTGGCTCAAGAAATCCGATAGCAGCAGACTCTTTTTACCATCCCCATCACTCACATATGCACACATACACTAGAGAAGGCACAGCACTAATTTGTCAGCCTCAGAGTCTTGGGCCTGATTCACACAGCTGTCATCCACATCGTCGTCATCATTGCACCGGCGTCCATCAGGAGTGAGCGTTTCCTTGCCAGTTTCTTCTCAAATACGGAATGCTAGCGAAGCTGGCTGATGCTCCTGACTTTGTTTAGAAGAAACCAGTGAGGAAAGTCTCTATCCTGACAAGGACCAATGCCGTGACAGTGATGGGACAGGACGGATGACGGCTGTGTGTATCGGGCCTCACACTACTCAGTGATGCTATCCACTGCCAAATTAAAAGCTGACCAAGGAAAGCGAAGTGTCAAGTGCTATGGGGCAAATGCCCTAACGCATTTCATACTGAATAGGAATGCCCCATAGCACTGTCTTCTCCACACATTTTGACACCCTCCCTTTCCTACACCTCGGAGAGCTGGATTGCTTTGCTGCTTGTTAGGGCTTGTTGTTACGAAATATTTTTTTTTCAATTTGTATCGTTATGCAACATTTATTGATTTGCACGTTGTAATAATTTTGAATTATACACTCCTCTTTTTCTCTATTACATTTGCAGTGTTTCGAAATTCTGTTTATGAAACAGTGTTTCAATTTGTATTTGCCACTCTCTATGCATTATATAGGTGCTTTACTCATCATGCATTCCTACTTTCTATTACATTTTTCCGGAGCTTTTCCTACTCCTTCGTCTTTATTGTATTTTCTTTTTTGTATGTACCTTTCACCTCCTGCCTGGGCCTTCTAAGGCCTGCAGTATTCCTAAATAAATAAATAATAAAATATAATAGCTACGCCCTACATCATGGCCACCATTGGTGGGACACACAAAACACTCCAAGGGTCCGGAACGAACTCCAACAGCACAAGACTCGGACCAAAATGCATTTAGAAATGAAGTTTCTCTATCTCCCTATAATTATTAAACAAAGTGCTCTCTTGCCACATTTTGTTTCATTAACTTGTTTATCTTGACTAAGAGAATATCTACATGGGTTGTAGCCAGTCTGTGCGTATTTAATGAAATTCTTTATTTACTTTATTTTCATAGCTTAACCACTGAGTATGTGCCAGTAGGTGTGTACCCTTTCTTGGTCAGTCCTCTAGAACGGGCATGTCCCACTACGGCTCCTACGTAAAACTCGTCAAACCGAAGGAACAAAGCAACAAATAATATAACGCAGCATCTGCGAGCTGAAATTCTGCTACAGTTGTGTTGCAACAAAGTATCGATTGCGTAATTGTCCCGAAATGTCAAAATATAGCCAGTCTGCAATCACCATTTTTGAGGATCATCTTATATATTACTTTTTGCTGCCTTTGCCGAAAAGTTGTTTAACAGTCAGCGTGATCCGATTTTTCGGACTCCTTAGGTGGCGCAAGAACGGCCGAAAAATCGAATAGTCCAAAGAATGAATGCACACTTTTTACGACTCCCAAGGGCCGAAATCGCCACAGGCACACCCTAAGTAGCTCTGAGGGTCTCCAGTACACTCATTAGGTGTATCGGTGCTCATACTATGACAGGCAACGGCAGATGCACGCATGTATAATTAAAGAAATACTGTGTCCCATGACAGTGGCCCTGTTCCAGTCTTGGTATGTGCCGCGGCCGCAATACATTGAATATGCTTAACCGCGTAACATTGCCGTATTGTGATGAAGCTGATCTTTGGGAATCTGCATTTTGCAACACTTGACCCTCACCGTACTTTCTGCGCATCGAAGCTGTCCGCAGGGATGACGAAGGCAAAATCGGCGCCATTGCTCACAGCGGCGAATTCTTTCAGTTAAAAACACAGCACTGAACTGCAGGAAGCTTGGTATTGAATGTCGAAGTAGCTAGGCCTAGTGTTGCCGTGGTGCCTACGGCTGCCAGTGGATCAGCGTGGTTAGACACTGCGAGATAATACAAATGGTGGTGTTGGTGGCTTCGCGTAATGCTGTTTCAGACCTGCGGTCACGGCAAAAAGCCAGGAAAATTGGGTGGCACAGGTCTTCAGCATACAAAATTTCAGATGTCCTTACATATTGGCTCTGTAGGATATGGTGCTACGAAAGCCCGAATTATCGGTGTCCGAATTATTGGGCATGTCCAAAAAATCTATCATTGACGTATTCGCTTGTCATCTGCCCGTTGTCCATGCAACTAGGTCTTGCTGCTGGACTGGGCCTAGGGGCGCTTGCGGAAGTGACCCGACGGACCCTGGGCATGACGGACTCAAAGACGGACATCGGCTCAGCTGTGTTGAATTCTGACAACCCGTTCCTGACCCAGGCAAACATCAGCCGCATTGTGGACACGCTCTGCAAGGTCCGCGGAGCCGCACTAAAGATTGGTCAGGTCCTCAGCATTCAGGGTGGGTGCTTCACTTTCACACTTCCCAACTGCTTATTTGGCATTGTTCAATTTCACCATAGCACTTTTGAATTCTACAGTATTGGAATTTTTCTTTAGCCATTTAGAAAAGGTGCAGCCATCCTATCAGCCAAACAGAGCTGATAATATGGCGGAATTTAACAGTGTCCATGAATAGCATTCCTGTCCTGATGGTCTCCCCAAACTACAGAGTTACACAACTACAAACAGTTAAGTACATACAATAAGTTTCACGAGCCACTATGCGGCATCTTCACAAAGAAGGATTGTACGCATTCATTTAACTAACAGTATGTTGTATGGCAAACTGCGCAGTCAAAAAGAAAGCTTTCAGAAATGGCCAGGAAACCATGATGTCCCTGCCCCCCAAGTTATAGTGAACACAAAATCAGCAGACTTCAGTGATTTTCCCAGCTCCGAACTTATTTACTTGGAAGGCAGCAGGCACTGATGGCCGAGGGCATAATCTCAAGAACAGCTTCTGCGTTGCGATGCATGCGCTATCATCTTCATTTGTTACACTGCTGCCTGCGGCGGCCTCTGAAATAAATGCACAGATGCCACTGTTCTCATGGCACTTCCACACTGAGATATTTGGTGCCTAGAGTGGCACGGAATCCAATTCGGTGGAGAAAAATTCCGCTGAGAAGGTCCTCTCCATACCAGTTGCTTCCACACCGATTTCTCCCACCATTTTTGCCATGGCACTCTGCAAATGGCATCTCGACACGATGTGAGAAAACTGGGGGGAAAAAAAGTTATTCAGACCCGACGCATTGTTGGAACTGAGAAGCAAAGCTTTCATGAACCAGCAAGGCAAAATGACTCGTGACAAAAAAATTCAGTGCCAACATTTAAGTCTATGCATGCTCGGCTGGGCAGATTGTGCTTGCAGTCAAAAACCGCCCACTCTCTCCCTGTTTCCACAGAATTTCAAAAGCCATAGCAGTAGCTCCAGCTGTGCAAAAGGCAAGCAATGTGAATCACAGAGCAGGAGGTTCTGTGCCACCCCAGAGGTCGAATGTCCCAGAGTGAATGAGCCATCAGAGCCTGCATGTCATACATACACTTCAATTCACAGTTATAGGGAACACCACACTTAGCTAATACAACTGGAACATTTCTTGCTTTTATAAAAAAGTTGAGTGGCTGATGTAATCAATTAGACATCCATTTACATAGATAAAGAATTAGTGTGTGATTCTTTATGCCAGGTCTCAGTGATAATCAATGGCAGAACACTATATGTTCTGTTTAACGGTGTACCACAGTGTACATTCTGTTACACTGTACTGTTGAAATTTCTGTATTTGTGCAAGTTGCTTCTACTACATTCTTTTCCTCTTTTTCAGATAATACACTCATCAGTCCCCAAATCCAGGCAATATTTGAGCGTGTCAGGCACTCTGCAGACTTCATGCCTGAGTGGCAAATGGAGGTGAGTCCAAAAAGCAACAATCATGGGATCGCCACGTCATGCACTGCGTCGGCTATGTTGTAATTGACTGCTAATTTCTGCTGCAACTGCTCAGAAGGGCTTTTTTTTTACACTCCCTTCCAGAGCAGGCAGTCAAAATTTTTTCCCATGTTGTCTGCATAAATATAAGCATTTAGATTTACAAGTAACTACCTTTGTAATCTAGGCTTCATTGTGATCCTCAATAGAAGGATTTGTCAGGAAATGTAGTACCCCTCGAATAAAAATTTTCTGCAAAAAAAAGACAAAGCTTCCCTCACAGAAGTAATTGAATGTACTTTAGAAGCATCAACTTGATCCCCCAACTCCCTTTTTATCCTAAATTTTAGCCCTCAAGTTAGATTTGGGTGCCAACATCCTTGCCCCCGTGCTTGCACCATAACAGACCTTCAGTCGTTCTCCATCAAGACAAACATCAAGTGGAATAATCTGCCTACAAGTGCTATCCTTCATGTCAACCCTGCTCACTTCAAGTTGCTGTTGAGTCGCTTCACAGCAAAGCTGTATATGGCTAGGGTGCCATGCATTTTTATTCTCCGTGAACAAAAACTATCATTATCAATGGCTCATATCCCCGTAAGCATTCGTACACCCCTAAGCAAGCAAAATATGCAATGGCTCAAAGTCTCCTAATGCAGAGGCTACAAGCACTGAGCAAAGTGAAGTGAACAGTGCTCAAATTCTTTCTAATTGCACATACAACATACAGAATAGCATGTCAAAACTGTCCTCATCAATGGCTCATCAATGGCTCATACAATGGCTCTCCCCCCCCCCCCTTGAGCAAGAGCTCACACCCCGTAAGCAAGCAAAAAATGCAATGACTCATAGTCCCATAAAGTTCATGGCTACTGAGTTTGCATGGATTAGCTGTGATGGCACTACCCATGTCATCATCAGTGATTTCAGTGTGGATGTGTTGGTGCCAAAAAGGGAGCGGTTTACGCAATTACTCATAGTCCTCTAAAGTTCGTGGCTACTCACTTTGCGTGAATTAGCTGCGATGACACTACCCCTGTTGTTATTGGTGATTCAAATGTGGTTCAGCCGGTGCCAAAAAGGGAACGGTTTATGCATTCAGTGTTGCTGACACATCCCTTGCAATTCCACACCAATCCGGCCCAACCGACCACCCAGCAACATGCCTGCATTGATTTGACATTATCAAAGTATGTGATTGCAGTTGTGAGTGAAATAATGATCACCGATCAAGACAATACATGAGTGTGCGTACCTTCTGTCGCGATGACCACCCATCAAGACAACAAGTTCATACCTTTGTTCAAAATTATGTGTCACTTCCATGTCGTGTGCTAAACAGCTTCGCTGGTCAACCACGTTCACAGATTGAAATGGCTCATTATTATAATTATTTTATTTAGTGTCCTTCGTTTTTGGGCAAAATCTGACAAGTCCTGATTTTTTGCACCCCGATCAAGTTTTATGAAAATTGGGTTAAATCTGATTTCTTTCCTAACTTCATCCCAAAGTGAACTCTGTAAAGGACGAGTTTAATGAGTATGTTCCGTAACGAAGTCAGTGAAAAGCACTCATGTACTGGCCCACTGGCAGGACGACACCGCCTGCTACTTCAACCTAGCCATCGCAGCAGCGATGTTGCTCTGCATTGCGAACGATACCTAGTTGTTATGTTGAGAGACCATTTTTGGGGACAAGGGACATTCCAAACTCTGTCTGACAGGTCTGCAGTGGACATAGAACTGATCAAAAATGCAAAGAATAATGTACATCATCAAGGGTTTGTAATTACGAGCATCACACCTCTTGCGAAGCATATTTGTGTGTGCCATTGATCGTGCTTTTCTTCCGTGTGGTAGAACAAGTGCGTGTAGTACGAACTAAGTGGGAAATTGTCAAGCACACCTCTATTTGTTCTTGTTTGTGTGGCTTGTTTAAACAGTGCTAAATGTGCCTGCCAACAAAGATTTGAATACTATTTGTCACATCACTTGTGAGCAGCTCCCCTTGTCACTAAACGCTCCTGTGAGTGATTTCTCTTGTTTAAATAAAATAAGTATGTTCAAAAAAATACCCCTGCCCATGTTAACTGTGTGTGAAAGTTGCCAGGACAATCCCAAACTTCGGGCCACCGGACAACAAAAATGCCAGATTTCTCCCGTTTTCTTCATTAAAGGTAACAGCCAATTATGAGAAATTTAAATCTTAGAACTTAATTGTACTTAATTTGTGTTCTCACCCACTTCTCAATAAAACACTTTCTGCAGGGTCCTTGAGGTACTTGAAATAAATAAATAAATAAATAAATAAATAAATAAATAAATAAATAAATAAATAAATAAATAAAGACTTATGGTTCTGATTTCAGTCAACAGTAAATTTACTTTGTTGTCAGGCTTGTGACTCATGGCGAAAAATGAAAACAAAAGGTATTGTATTTGTGCGAATATTCACTGAACTGATGTTCAGCACAAGCCTTCTTGACCCCCCTCCCCTCTCCTGTTCAGAGGGTGATGGTGCAAGAATTCGGACCCGACTGGGAATCAAAGGTGGCATCGTTCGAACGCAAGCCGTTTGCGGCAGCCTCCATCGGCCAAGTTCATCATGCCACTCTGCACGATGGCAGAGCAGTGGCAGTAAAAATTCAGGTGTGCCTTTTTCTCTCTCTCTTGATGAATGAGTGTGTTCTTGTCTGAGCATTGAAGCTCAGCATCATCATAAGCTTGGTTAGTCCATGAGATGAAGACGACCTCGAAATGCCAGGTTTACTCACAGCTGCTCCTCTTTTTCAGTGGTATAATTTATAATTATAAACAGCCTTAATATAGCAAAATAACTGTATTATGAACAGTGCAATCTCTATGCAGTGTTTGCTCACACCTACAAATTAAACGCCGTTTGAAAAATTTGGCGATTATGCGAGTGACTAGTTGAAATGGTTACCTTTCTTGATCTGAAACTGTGATTGACAGCTTAATATTGCCGTGTTTCTTGGTCAGTTCCTTTATATATAAATTTGTCACTCTGCTTCAACGTCAAAAGGAGAAATGAATGCCCCCAAACCTAAGGTGAGCTGTTTGCTTGCAGTATCCCGGTGTAGCCAAAGGAATCAACAGCGACATCAACAACCTCATGGCCATACTCAAGTACTGGGACATAATCCCAAAAGGTGAGGAAGCGCGCCATTCTACATTTGTCTCAAGCTGGTACAGCAGTGTTAAAATGGCCCTGAAGCACTTTTGAACACCGAAAGAAATGTTGCCAATCTGTGAATAAATTAGCCATATATTCTTGCACTGCATGCAGCGGGAAATTAACAGTCCCGTGTCAAAAGCAGCGTAAAATCGCTTGCTCTCGCTTCCGCAATGTCGTCGTGCAACGTTATTGCAGGCAGCTGAACCCACATCAGCTACTGGCTGATTTCGGGATCGTGAAAACATTCTCAGTAATGCAATTATTGCTCATTTGAGTTAAATAAATCTATATGCCTGCGATCCCAGAAAGACAGAAGAACCACTTCATCTTTGCTCTGCCAGTCTAAACATGACAGTCGTGCATTGCTGCGTCTGCTGCGTGTGGCCTCTGAGATGAAAAGATTAGCATAGATACCACGGCCACCACAGGGTGCCACCAGAAGCCGTCTCGCATTCAACTTTTGGGTGGGGGCCAATGGTGCATTCCTCCCTTGAGCCCCCTTGCCATCTCCGTTGTGTAGCTTCCAGCATGCTAGTAGACATGCAATGAAGCAAAAAGCCACTGATTGGTCTAATTACGATGTCTAAAGCGTTACGTTTTGGGCGAGTTGGTTGTACATGGTTGTTATTATACTTTTGCGCGCGCAAAGACAGGACGTCGAACGAAGAAGGGACACACAACACGGTGTCTAACTTCACTTGTGCTTGAAGGGTTCGAGAAATTATTTCGGCAGAATATTCGTGAGCCAACGTAAATTAATATTGATGTCATTCTATAACTAGTTAGAAAAGTGTTTTGGGGCCTCTTTAAGGATGCATATTCATCATCATCATTAGCCTCATTTATATTGGCCGTAGGGTAAGGCCTCTCACACCAATCTCGTTAAGTGCCCCTGCCTTGTGTCAGCTGACTACACCCTGTTCCTCCAAATTTCCTAGCCTCTTCACACCACCTGATTTCTCCACCATCTTGACCTGCATCTCCTTTCTTTTGCCATCGACTGTGTTATGATATGTTCAGATTACAGTTGTAAATCTTGCAAACTGAATATTGGTAGTATTGATGACACTGGGTGTTAGTATCGCTCCAATAGTAACCACTGCTGGTCATTCACATAGCCAATCGTGTACCTTATGCATAGTATTATGCACGTCCAATCAAAATTCAAGGTGACCAATCGATGCGCATGCGGTCAGAGAGGTCACAGAAGCAAACGAATTCACACTTAAACCTTGATGTAAAGAAGGTGGGCTTTAGTTCTAAAATTCAGAATCTAAAATTCTAAATTCTATTCTAAAATTCTAAATATTCTAAAAGACTAAAGGTAACTAAAGAACAAAGAAAATTAGCAATTTTCTTTGTTGTGTTGTAATTTTCTTATATTGAAATTCTACCTTTTTGCAAGTAAGAACAATTGCCAATGAACTTTTCTTCCATGGAAGGAGCCACAATTTTTCCTGAATTATGAGGCAATCAGAAAAAGCAAATCTGAATGGGAAGAAATTTTTTTAACTTGAGAGTCGGCTACAAAAGATACGGCTTTGTGCCATGTTGACAATACCTTTACATCGGCGGCAGGAAGCGAAGCCATCCATGCTTTTACGTCCACTCCACCCCTGCAGCTGATGCTGTTGCCCGCGGAGGGACCAGGGTATCATGAAAAGCAAACGCAGTGGGGAGCAAATGCTTCGTCTGCATCTCGCTTCAACGTGTCTCCAAAACTCGAGATTGCGCAACCTCCTGTACGAAATGTTCTGGAAGACGGCGTACATGGTGCCACATCATCTGAGCACCACCCAATCTTTGCACATGCGGCTGATGTTACCTCTGAAACAGGTCACGCAGGCTGTGTACGCGGTGCATCCATGCGCAGCCACGGCCGCACAAGAAAGGGAGACGTGCGCCAGCTTGCCCTCCGCCCCCCACTTCCTCCCCTCTTGCGCGCTCGATCGCGTCACAGGGAGCTCACTCCCCTTCCCCACTTTCCCCTTGCTCATGCACGAAGATGGTGCTCGTCCAACCATCATCCTTCTCGGCTCAGCCGCATGCTTTCACTCGCGCCCAAAGCACACAGCGCGCAGGCCACAATGTATAGGATCTCATCGCACTTGGACTTTGTACGGAACATATTATGCTGCTCCGCTACAGCAGTCGCTCTTGGTCAGCACTTGCACGCGATTTGAGAGCCCCGTTTGCAAGCAGCCGCTTCTAATTCAACCATTTGACCATCCGTGTACATGGAAGTTTTCATTTATTGTCCCAGTATTCCTTCGCAACGGCAGTGAAATTTCGTTATATTGAAATCCTGTGTAAGCACACATTATATTGAGGGATCTAAAAAGGCAAGGAATAACTTTTAAATCAATAAAGCATACGATCGGAAGTCACTAACGAGACAGTCTCAATTGTAGTTGACATCTATATAAAATGAAGCATTACGTGAATCTTTGCAGCAGAAAACGCCGACGTACGTCATGCTGGCAGGGCTCAAGCGACCCGAGACACACATTGCTGTTCTTACGGCTTCTAGCTGAGCATTTTGGCAGGAAGTCTTGACGCGGCCACTTGGCACAAATTGTTGCCGTGTGCGTCGAGCCGGTAGGGCCCAAGCCACCTGAGACGCACATTATCGTTTTCCTATTGCGTAGCGTCTTAAGGCTGCCGCAGAAAAACCAAACGAACTCAAGCTGCTAGACGCCGCCGAAATACAATGCCTACGATGCCGCCAGAGTGATACAGGACGCTGACTTTGTGGCTCCCGCAGAACAGAATGTAGTTGTGTTCTTTGCGTTTGCACTTGCGAAATGTCTGCACACTACATACATTGTCTGAATGTAGCCTTACTAGATCTAACATAGCACTGGCGATCTCCTTTGTAGTATGCACTATATGACCTGCTCAGCTCTACTTTTCTTTTTTTTTCTTTAGTCTCCCTGGAATACCAGCTGCACCCACTTGCTCTCTAACCCCACACTGCTATCTTCCTATCTCTCTTAATTAACATGTTGCCTATCAGTTAAGGCACAGGAAGACAGTGGTATGAATTACAGAGCACTTGGTGGTAGCCTATATGTTAGAGATTCGAAAAATACAGTTGGGCAGGTGATACAATGCATAGAGCACATAATTGGTTGCTCCATTAGAATAACACAGTCGGCACCAAAGGAAAGGAAGTGCCGTCAAGGATGACAGAGAAATTAAGTGCTGTGATATGAGATTAGTAAATATGTGGACATAGGATGGATGAGTCAGCTGGCGATGTGGACAAAATGTGTGGCCGCGTGGGCGCCGTATCATGAAAATGATCTGCAATGTGAACAAAGTGCACGCCCGGGCGAGCGCTGTATCTTGAAAGCGAGCTGCGATGTGGGCAAAGTGTGTCCAGTGCAGGTAGCTTCGTATGTGGTGTGCTGTGCTTTTGACGTTTAGTTCACATTGAAGCGAGAGACAGCGCAAAGGTCGTCACTTGCTGCTGCTGCCGTGCTTATCTAGCTTAATTTGCTATCGCAATCAATGCTTCGCCTTTCGGGCGAAACTGCGACTTTCTTTGTATGTTTTTTACTTTGGACGTTCGTCACTCACTCTTTGCAATAAATTTGTTAGACATCACGACGAAAGTTTCGGAAGTGAGGCATCTCGGATATTACGGACTTTGCATAAAACAGACATGTTTTGCTGGAATATCAGGGTTCATTGTAACGAGAATCGACTGTAGTAGTAGTATTGGCGCACTAGTGTCAACTTAACAGCATAGCTTGTAGTGCTATGTAGACTTAAGATCAATGCTTGGAAATGGTTCCTTAGAGAGTGTTCTGGCATTACTGCAGGCATGTACATTGACAATGTCGTATCCGTGGCCCGCCGGGAACTCACCTGGGAAGTAGACTACGTGCGGGAGGCCGAGTGTGCCAAGAAGTTCAAGTATGTGCATGGCTCATACCTATGATTTATTTTTTCCTGCCACGTTTTGATCTTTTTCTTCTGAGAGAGAAAGAACAAAGAAATTGTAGATTGTCTCATGCCTTTTTTTTTTTTTCGAATCTGATTTGTCCACAGGAAACTGGTGGAGCCATATCCTGAATACTATGTCCCAGATGTCATCGACGAATTGTCGACAGGCCAGGTGTACACGATGGAGCTCATCACGGGGACCCCTGTAGACAAGCTCGTCGACGCTTCGCAGGAACTGAGGAACAAGGCAAGTTATCCACTTGCCCATTTTATCTCGTGTGTTAGCAAAGCATGAAGAAACATTTGAGACTGTGCCTCCTTTCTGTGCTAGTGAATGCAGTGAGACGAGTCCTGTTGTATAATTCCTGACGGCACATCCAAATAGCTCTAATTTATAGCTAGCCACATGCATTTCTATACAGTGTCTCATGTATAATGGTAGCAAAGTGGGAGCTACAGCTGGCATCATCCAATAAGGAGTGCGACTACGTGAACCCATTGTGCCCCTTCGCCATGGAGCACCATCTGCCCTCGCAAGTGCACAGTGCGGCGTGAAACTTTCCTGTCGACAACAAACTTAGCCCCGTCGCCTCGGCCAATTCAATGAAAGTGAAGAGATACGAAAAAAGAAGGGGGTGGGGAGGGGACATGTGTTAGCATCTGGTAAGTAAATCGAACTTGCGAGCTACGGTTATTGCTTGAAAATCTTCCTCAGGTAGGCTGAAAATTGGCATCTTCGACAGAAGACGGCATGTGTTCGGCGCATTCACTGTCCCCTAAGCTCCGCTGAGACAGAGGCTGCCACTGAATAGATTGCTATTGGGGCCGTTAAATTGGCCAGGTGCATGCGTGCCGACTGGTCAACTTCGAATTATCCAGCAAAGGCCAACTTTAGAATCGAAGTGACGAAAGTTTGGACACATAGAAATGCATAGGCTGGTGCCTATGCATTTCTATGGGCCCAAACTGTTTGTGGCATGAATGGCCATAGAACGAAGAATGTACTACTTTGTAGCACAGTCCTGAATGCCAAGCAGAGGCTCGTAACCTTGACTTCACCGCCAAGAAATTGTGAGACAGACCATGGCAGTCATGGAAATGACTTGTCTATGCACGTCACAGTACAGTCGAGCCTTGTCATAACAAAGCTGCACTTGACATGAAAACAACTTTGTTGTACCAACATTCGTTATTGGCATAACGCATTATTCTTTAAATGCTGGAATTGGTGAGAAACATCTTAGATCTGTATTCGATAATTTGTTATATTCCTGCTCGTTATATTGGTGTTCAACTGTAGCACATGGACAAAGGTGACGTGGCAGTGTGACTGCAGTGTGACCTGAGCTGTGTCACATGTGCTTACATGAACTTAGTGTCCTCCAGGACTCCCCTCAAATCCAGTTTGAACTCACGTGGTTGGTTCATGGGCTGCACAATGTACTTACACTTTGGCTCAGTGCATCTGTTCTATTTCACTAGGCAGCCTCATCATCTGGAGTAATGTAATAGAAATATGGCGAGACAAATCACTCCATTGATCTCTCTCTCTCTCTCTCTCTCTCTTTGGTTGGAGAGGATGTGCATGCTGTGTGTCAACAAATAGGAGATAAATGAAGTGTGCACCCTACTCCAATATAAGAGGAATGGGTTTGTATAGATCGGGAGACGTGATGGGTCACTTCGGTCCACAGGTCAGTTACAACATGCTGAAGCTGTGCCTGCTGGAGCTGTACGACTTCAACTTCATGCAGACGGATCCCAACTGGTCAAACTTCTTCTACAACAGTGACACTGACCAGGCAAGCAGTTCCCATTACTGGCCTTGTAGTGATGTGCTGGTATTGTATCTGTGCCTCACATGAGTGTGAAAGTGAATGTTGATTATATTGTGTTGGTGCTAAAAAGCCACCTCCGAGCATAAGCCACCTTTGCGCGTAAATCCATATTGCTCGCCTTGTACCACCCGGCTTCAGCGGTACCAGGACAAGCAGAGAAACAACGCACTGTTGAATAACAAGCACAACCACAATTATTCCTGACAGAGGATTTGCTTGGAAGCAGGCTAGGTACTACCGATACGTTTGCCGGCATTCTTTGGCCATGCTAATTTCGATGCCCCTTGCCTTGTTCGTGGATGTCTAACAGGCGCAGGCTCTGCGGCCATGTGATGGTCTACGTTTGCAACCCGTTTGTAAGAGGGTTGCACCACTGGCAGGGAAGCTGCATGGCTCTGAGCATGGGAAGAGAGAAAGAAGGTGTTTGCTCTCCTCGTTTCTGTGGTATACATAGGAGCACAGGAAAAATATGAACCGTCGTAATTATCACATGACCCATTCTTCATTCCCCGCTCTGACACTTAGCCAGCACTACCTTAGTAATATAGAAGGCAAATATTCAGTGGGAAGGAGACACGGACTTTACTTTGTTCTGTGTCATCGCATGGCCGGCCAGGCATCCGCAGCATACCGATGCACAATGAAGTGGAGGGAAGAGACTATTGGCAGGAAGGAGCGATTGTTTATTCCAGTGAATGCTATTCTATCTCTGTTAGGGGATGTGGTGCAGCGTGTGTATGCAGATGTTGTTGCTAGACTAAAAAGGTATAATTAGCTAGCGTTGGCATGCTCCACATGAATACCATTGCATGGTTACAACACCTAAAGTTAGAGGGAGTAACACTTTATTTTCTTAATAGTGTCATAAACTTGAGAGAAGTTCAGTCTTTGCACTAAGCCTAGTAATGACAACCTCATAGAGTTGTGTCTAGTAATTCTTGTGAGGAATTTGTGATGATCAGCAGAGAAGTGCCAACATGTAAACTCTGTGTGCAGCTCATGCTCCTAGACTTCGGTGCGTGCCGGGAATTTGATAAGAGCTTTGTGGACAAGTACATGCGGGTGATCAAGGCAGCAGCCGACTGTGATGAAGCCAAGGTGCTCGCATATTCCAAAGATCTCGGCTTTCTCACCGGCTACGAAGCCAAGGTAAGCCCTTATAGTGCACATAAAAACAAACATACAAAAAAATCTGGTGGAAGCCGTCTCACAATCAATTTCAACATTTCTGCGATTAGCATTGAAGTGTTGACACACGGTATCGAAACTCTATGTATGCATGAGGTACATATGCAGCCCCGACGCTCCGTCACGCTTTCCTCGGGACATACTGCGCCATCTAGTGCTGCCTCAGCGTGGCACATGTGTGATTATGTACTGTTCAGACAACATTGAATATTTACCGCACGGGTTGGACTTCGCTCTCCGCCGGATAAATTTTAATAATTTTTTTGTCATTGAAGAGCACCGCCTAACCACTGGCACATACCCAGTGATGCAAGTCGGCGTCAAAAGAGGTTCATTGAAGAGCGGCATATACCAAACTGCACATAGCTAGAGACCCAAGTCGGCGTGAAAGGCATTCATTGATGAATGGGACATGCCCATTGAGCTAAGTTGGCGCGAAACAGGTTTATTGAGGAACGGCACATAGTTCAGTGGCACACACCCACTCGCCCGTATTGACGTCAAAGAGGTGCAATGAACTGTGGCACATACCTAGCTTCACATACCCAGTGATCCAGATTGGGACGAATGAAGATCGTGAATGAGGGACGAATGAATGAAGTTCACTTAAGAGCAGCACATACAAAGCAACACAATTTGGCGTGAAATGGGTTAAGTGACGAGTGTCACACATGCAGTGTCACACACCCGTGACCCGAGCTAGCCCGATCATTGTTTTCGAACCCGGTCTCCTCATTACAGCAGTGCAATGCTGTACCCCAGTACTCACCTACGGGGCAGAAACCTGGAGGCTTACGAAAAGGGTTTTACTCAAATTGAGGACGACGCAACGAGCTATGGAAAGAAGAATGATAGGTGTAATGTTAAAGGATAAGAAAAGAGAAGATTGGCTGAGGGAACAAACGCGAGTTAATGACATCTTAGTTGAAATCAAGAAAAAGAAATGGGCATGGGCAGGACATGTAATGAGGAGGGAGGATAACCGATGGTCATTAAGGGTTACGGACTGGATCCCAAGGGAAGGGAAGCGTAGCAGGGGGCGACAGAAAGTTAAGTGGGCGGATGAGATTAAGAAGTTTGCAGGGACGGCATGGCCACAATTAGTACATGACCGGGGTTGTTGGAGAAGTATGGGAGAGGCCTTTGCCCTGCAGTGGGCGTAACCAGGCTGATGATGATGATGAATTCTGTAACCACCAGACCATGCACTACCCAGTGACCAAAGTGGATGAAGTATCCTAATTATGCTTATCGCATTAAAAGGCAGCACTTAAATGCTTGGCACTTGGAACCAATTGAGAATGAGTGTGTGCAGTTTGCCATCCTCGAGGCTTGGCCAAGACAAAGGTTGCGACAGTGATACAATGCGAGTTGTACTGAGCTCGCACAGGGTTTTGAGCCAGTTTCCAAGTCCTTTAAGTGCAATTACCTGTGTAGTAGCTGCTGCATCTTTAAATTAAATCATGTGAAAGTGCAGCCTTTGGAACTTAAAACAATTCAAAACCATTCAGAGTGGTATTATCATGTGCCCGTTTGCAGCAAATCTGCCAGGGAGTGTACAATCACAAAATATTGAGTATTCCAATTATTTTTGTTTTTCAGGTGACATTGCTATCTCTCCAAGTTTATTGTGATTGCCGAAATGCCAGTAAATGCACCCTGTGGCTAGTACTATTAGTTTTCTCGCAGTGTATAGAGAAACTACACAAAAGTGCATCTTCAATGTCGCAAAGCGCAACACTGAAAAGACGCAGCCATGCTACGGTCACATTCAGTGCAGGAAAAAGGAAAGCTTTCGCAAACTTTATGGCTATGCATTTTCTCAGAATTGTTACAAATGAAGTGTTTCCAGAAGCTACATGGGAAAGATTATTCTTCAAAGCAGCAAGCAGCTAACAAGTGTCGTCTGCTTTTTCCTGCATTATGCATTTATACGCCTTTTTGTTTACAAACGTACATATTGCTGTACACAAAATAATGGAATACCAGAGATATAGATGGAAGCACTAGCTTCAGTGATGATACAATTTAGAAAGTGCTTCCAAAAGTTATACAGCAACCGTTATAACTTGGAGCAGTAAACAACGAAGTAGTATCATATATGCCCTTCCTTTGCTTGCATCATGGGCCTGCATAATCTTGTTTACAAATGTGTTATTTGTCTTAACATATCGCTATGTATGAAATAATGGAATGCCAGTAATGTAGACAGGAGCATTAGCAATTGTGTCAAGATAGTTTTTATGGTTCAACACATGCAGGTGATGCAGAAGGCGCACGTCGACGCGGTCATGATTCTGGGTGAAGCGTTCTCCAAGGACGGCCCCTTCGACTTTGGGACACAGAACACGACACGCCGGATACAGAACCTGGTGCCCGTGATGCTGCAGCACCGGCTGACACCGCCTCCCGAAGAGACGTACTCGTTGCATCGAAAGATGTCCGGGATATTCCTGCTCTGCGCCAAGTTGCGCGCCAACATCAACTGCAAGAAAATGTTTGACGAGACCTACGCTCGATACCGATTCGAGAGCTGATGCATCGTACATTGGCGATGCGGGTCGACGGTACTAGTGTAGCATAAGGAATGGTCCTCGTAAGGCTTAGGTCCGCATTCACGGATTTCGAGTACTGGATCATTGGATTGTTGTGACAAGACATGCCACCCATGCTGTTGTGATAGTCAATTCTTTACGAGTATTTGCCGCAAGTGACCCTGTGAGTGCGTCAATAGACCCTTTTCCTTATTCTCAAGTGCGCTTCATCGCAATGCACGTTCAGTCAACTAATGGCGGCACTGGTCATAGTTCGATTGAAGACGAGGTGTTTGCTGCTTATGCTGGCATTAGTTAGGCTAATCACCTTGCAGGAAAGCTAACGTTATAATTAAGAAGCTAGTCCATTATGATTGCTTTTTAGGTAAACAATGGCACCTGCCTCCCACAGGACGTCTGCATTCATAGCTCTGAAGTGGAGTGTGCAGGTAACACTATTTTGTAGCTACGGCACGTTCAGATTTTGCAATGTGGACAGTTGCACCGATATGCATGCAGTAATCCTCCCAAAGCAAGTAACCATTGCCTTTTGAACACGATGCTTTTATAAGTATAGTCTGCGATTGAAGCAATTGTCTTACGTATGCAGTGTCCTTTGAAACTACTATGGCATTAAGTCTGAAAGCTTGTTGCAAGTATGTGAAGCCGAAGCTTTTGGCAGCTGTCCCACGTTTAATGAAAGTGCCGCACTTTTTCCAATGCGATACTGTTTCTAATTAACGTTTTCATGTGATCAGTGATGATCAACCAGCTAGTCATAGTAGAACTGTATATTTTGGGCACATAACCCACCACAACTGCGTATAACCCGCACCCTCAATTACAAAAGCCCGGAGAGAAAAAAATATATACATATATCTGCGCGTATAATCCGCGGAAACCACTGCGTACAACACTCAAATGTTCGCAAGAACAGTCTCCACTCGCAGATGCACAACTTGTCCATGTTGTATCTTTGGCCAGAGGCTCAGCTCCCCCATTCTTCGGCCATGCTGACGATGCTGGACTCACGTGCGGGACATTATCACGGACGACTCAGTCACAGGACATGAATCTGATCACTTGGCAGCTAGCACCCTTGCCCGCACGACAGCATATGACAGCGCACATGGAGAAGCCCTCACATGGACAACGACGGCAGAGCACATGCGACCGAGCCGAAAATCCCAACGGTGATTTGGCTCACCGCCGTATCGCAAAGCATTTCGCGCAGACCAAGGGAGCGTCATGGGTGCAGGCGACTCACCAGTTTGCCGGCGCAGAATGCGCTAACTACTTAAACGCAAAATGGCGACCTGTAAAGAGAAGAGGAATGGGCGACCATGAAAGAGGGGAGCTTCAACATGCAGGAGTGGGGTTCCCGAGAATATAACGAAACGTTGAATGGCGCAGAATCTTGCCTTGAAGTGTAGCTTCACAGCAGCGCAGTGCGCGTTGCCGTGAAGCCACACTTCAAGGCAAGATTTACATACAACCCTCACTGCCCACTTTACTGTAAGAATTTTTTTTATGCGGGTTATACGCACAAAAGTGCGGTACTTTGACTTGCTTGGCAAGCATTGCTGCATCGGCGAGTAAAAAACAACACCAAGAAGGCAGCGGCAAAGAATTTGCAAATAGTCTGTGCCATTTGTAAGCAGTGTAGGCCATATCCACAACACACCTTGACTTTTCCGAAAGCAGTGTCACTAACTGGTATAGTCAATGCACCTTTGACATTCCTTGGCTATATTAAAGTTACTTCATTATTAGGTTCTTCTTGCATTCACTCGAAAATAAGGGAGAACAGTAGCATTTCTGAAGCAATTGCTTATCGGAGAAATCGCCAAGGAGCATTGCAGAGCTGCGATGATTACTTCAGTTAACTGGCAGCTCTGCCCTCAGCACAGCTAAATCAAGGAGGAACATTCAGTCAAGGTGCATTTGTGAACACAAGAGCTTGTTCTGCAGTCTACAAAGCATGCTCTTGCTCTTTTCAAAGAACAAAAAGTGCAGATTCTTGAAGCCAAGAAATTTGTGTTGCTTGCCACAAGTTGCTTGCTTATAGCCAGCAATGCAAAGAGTTGGCACATATACTACAGACATTTAGCAATGGTGACTAGCATTACAATCTGCAGGGAAACAATATACCGGTGTTTCTATTTAGCTACACATTCCTACTTAGTTGCAGGAGGCGTTGAACATGTTCCTGTATGAATACCTGTTGCAATAAAAAGAGAAAAAGCCACACTGTTGGTTAAGTGTTCTTTATCAAATTTTATTTACTTCCTTCTCGCCACAGCCTGCCCAAAGGCACCACAAGTTTCTTTGGACGTCGGGGTTCACTTTGCAGTTCTCCAACCAGTCCTAGCAACAGCGCCTGTCGAACCAGTTGAGAAACATGTTCTTCGTGGGAATGTTGAAATAAATTAGAAGACAATGATGCGGAAACCATTACACAGGGCAGAAACTGCACGCTACTTTTTTTGACACCGACCCTGTCTTTAATTTAACCCCGCCAGCAGAGTTATTTTGAGAGTGTGGGACACTTGAACAGCAAAGTTCATTTCCTACGTTTAGCCAACTGGTAGAACCAAAGTCAGTTATACAATCTGTCGAAGATCCGGCACAACTGTTCATCACCGGATAGGCAAATGGCACTGTGCGAATATATGTAATACATACTATAGAGCTTCATACAATGACTCAGATGAAATCTCTGGCCAACTGTTTACTGAAACCGCCAGACAATGGTCAACCATCACAGGAATGATCAGAAGCATGCGGCTTTTCACACAGTTGGTTTGAACACCTTTACGATTTCAATTTTTAACAGGGAGAGGCGGGCTAGTTGGTGGTCGATATTGTAATGCATTATGTAACTGCGTAAATGACAATGGACGAAGAAGGAAACACAGTTCGATGGACCCTGTTCTTCCTTCCTTTCGATGTGTGAATTCGGGTGCGGGTGTTACCCAAGTTAGAAATCTGCGCTTGTCCTGTGTGTTTCCTTCTTCGTCCATTCTCATTTGCGCGGTTACATAATGCATTACAATTACGATTTCAATTTTGTTCTACTTAAAGGTTGAATTGCACTTACGAGAGCTTGCTTCTGTATCAACTAAAAATTTCTGGCCAATCTATTCATATGCAGGCGGATTAGCCAGCAAAACTGTCGATCGCAGACCGAGCAACTATGGCCAAACTCTGCGTCCAGAAACATTCTCTTGAATTTAGAATTCGCCCTGGCAATACTCAAAGGTGGTGGCAACTCGACACTTCTGCCGTTTGGACGCAGACTCGAACGACCTAGCTTGATGCTTATGAGTGGCCACCAGTGCACAGTCTTTATCAGCAGCTTGCGCTCGATGCCAATGATTACTCTCGCATCTGCTCTCAGATGTTCTTTGGAAGCAGTCACCGGCCGTGTTCTTTGCTTTCACATGGGCACGCTGCCGTTGGTTATAGTCGTGTCTCTGCTGCTGATGCCTCTCTTTGTACTCGGCTTATTCTTCGACCATGCGCGCAATGCATGGTCTTCCCTCTTTTCTCATTTTTGTTGGGAGTTGCAACTGTTGCGGTGGTTTACCTCTGCAATGCACAATCCGGTTCTTGCACACCGCAGTGCACATCCCCGCGTTTTCCCCCCACAACAGCCGTGCCGTCGTATTGAGGGCATACGATAGCAGACTGAGCCGGCAGCAATGCCGGCCAGCGCGGGTGCACTCCCCCACTCTGCAGGTGCGGCGCGTGGTGAAATCGCGCATTCTTTCTTTCTTTGCCTGCGCTATCGTTCGTTCTATACGATGCTTGCGCCGCAATCTTTTTTGTTCACTTTATGGGCATTAGCCAGCCCAGATACCCTTACCCCCTACAAGACCATGCAGCGCCACCATCTTTTTTTGTTCACTTTACAGACATTAGCCAGCCTAGATACCCCCATACGAGACCACACATACAGCTCATTCATACACGTACATCAGATAAACACCATCTCTGTGAAAAAAAAAATTCTTTACACTGTCAGTGCGAGTGGTTTTGTACAATGTCAGCACGAATGAAGAAAACTGGCACTCGTCAATGGTTCCACTTGTCCATGCGTCTGTGGCGTAATGCTCTCAATATCGGACTTCTGTGCTAGAGGTCCGGTGTTCAAATCCTGCCCTCAGACAATTTTAATGTTTGCTTAGTTATTCATAATGCAGTATTTCTTGAAAATGATCAGGTTGCAAAGCTATGAAGCTGTTTAAAGCCAGAAGAACGATGTTTAGGCAAATTCACGTACCAATCGTCATTCTCCCACGCTGGCTTAACTGTCCTGCATGCAGCTCCCGTATACACTAGAGCGCCACATTTCCCTCTAGTAATCGTATGAAACTGATTAAAGTGTGCATGCCTTGCCTCACCGCCGCGCTCACAAACAGTCGCAGCACCAGGCTATTGTACGTGTAGCATTTGTATGAAACTCTACGGTAAATCGAGCGCTTTCATCACGCAAACCTACACAAGTGCAACGTACGACGGCAACAAGCTCGTACAAGAGATGCACATAACAGTGAGAAATCTGCAGTGTAATCGGTCAAAAAAAAAAAGGAGTCAATTTACAGAAGTCCAGTAACAAACCTAAGATGTGCTCAAAAATGAAAACTTAACGAGTGCAAGCGTAGTGACAATCACAGCGGCTAAACAATTCCAGCAGTCGCCGATTGTGCCAGGCCATAAAGAGTGTCCATTCGAGTGGGCCGTTACAAGCCAATCACTTTGGAATTCAGCTATCTTGAAAGGTCACTTTGCTACATCAGAGCAAATTGACACTCGATTCTCAACAAATTCGTGTGTGACACAGAAATATTTCGTTATATCCGACATTCGTTATAAACGCATCCACTGGTATCGGCATAAAAAAATTGCCATTAGGTCCATGCAAAAGAATGAAAGCACGGCGCCTCTGACAGGCCATCAAAGGGCCTCCTGCCAATTTAGACAGAAGATCGTCAATGGCTTGCCGTGCAGATACGAGTCATGCCAACAAAGCTAAATTAGAAACTTGCTTTACAATGCCGTGCGATCGGTGTGGTCGCACAGGATCAGCACATTGGGCCGGCGAGGCCAAGCCATTGGCCAAAACATGCATGCGCGTACGGAATGTACCGTTTCAAGGCGCTCTTGCCAACTATGTATTTGACATTTTCGCTACCAAAACACATACATTGAGGTGCTGAGTGAATGAATATCTGCTTTGCTGTAACCAATGCTATCTTGGATTCCACATTTTCAGTTTCATTAAAGTACCAAAATACAAACCAATATGAAGCATGGCTAAACCAATTTTAGATTTACTTTGTTATATTTAAACATTCATATATCTATACTCATTATATCAAGGTTCAACTATACCACCACAGGTACTCCATCACACTTCATTAGTATTCAAGTGCTCATAGCAGCTTAAGAGGAACATTCTTTTTTTATTTCTGTTGCAGACAGAGTTGTAAGCTTCGCGCCTCAATTTTGTTGAAATTTACTAATTTTCTGCAGTCCCTGCAAGATATCTGAGGCCGTGAAGCACAATTCTAATTCCAACTGGCAGAATATGGCTCTCTAAAGTGCGAAAATTTCATTTACATCGGTTAAGCAGTTGCGTAATTAAAACATCTCTGCATTTCACCTGTAGCATTAGAATAGTGAAATCTGAGTTGGCCGCACGCTAAACCTTCCTCCGAAGTCTTGCATTAAAGCATACAGACGAGTCTTATAACTGATTGACAGCTCCATTAGGAGCAATATTGGAATACATTTTTCTAATTAAATATACAAACGTTGAACTCCTGCAATATCAAGATTGGGTTAGAAGTGCATCGCTTCACCTCCCTAGTTTATGCTGCAGAAAACTTGATCAATCACCTGCGCTGTTAACTGTGAAAAGTGTGAAGCAGGTTCCACAACAGGTTCAGCAGAACAGCCTCCACGTTTAAGCGCAACAGCGCAATTCCGTGCTTCTGAAGTTACTTTTCTTTTTTCTTGCTTACGCCACAATCGATTAAAGTAATATTAATAATATTATTAACAATTCATAAAAGGGAACAGCTTCATTCCTACAACGCTGTGCTCACCAGCTACCCTAAAACTCCTTATTTTGTAACAGCCACTGGCTCTGAAAGCACAAAAGCACTGGTCACCTAGTTCAATGAGCATCTTTTCTTTTAAAAACATGAAATTTCATCCAAGATTCACTTTGTTTGAAACGGACTGGCCAAGTCCTCCCACCTCTTTTACAGCAGTAGTGCCTTGCTCTAAACAAAACGAACCTTCGTGTAACTCTGCAGTTATTCTCCCTGGTGAGTTTCTTGCCCTCCTCAAACCTGACGCATACTATGCGCAATAGAGTGAGCAGAAATGGAAAATCCCGTTCAAAAAAATTTACAAAGTAGTGTAAAAACAGACTACAAGCAAAAAGGCGCGTGTGAACTACGTGGTGCTTTCCACTACAGTTCTTCATCGGGGTCTATGTCGCCGCCATCGGTGCAGTCGCCCTCGGGCAGGAAGTTTCCGAGCATGAGGTCAGAGGGGCGCACGAAACCGCCGTACTTGGGGGGGCACTCGAAGTAACGCTTCCCCGCAACGCTGCCGTCATTCTTGCCCAACGGAAGGTCATAGCGGACGCCGACCCAGACGCCCGGCTTGAAGTCGACCTCGCCGACATAGGCGACAGTCCCACGCCGCCTTGGCTGGCCGGCTATGCCGACCACTTCACAACGATTCCCAACGTGAATGACCTGCGCAGAGAAGGAAGTGTTTCGAAGGCAAACATAAAAATTGAGTGCAGAAATAATCGAAGATGGCTGTCGAGGTAGCGTTGCACTCTTTTATGAAAGAGAAAATTGTCATCCACCAGGCTATGCAGCACGAAATCACGAAAGACACCCAGTCGGGTTTCCTTTGTATCTTTGCGCTACAAATCGGGTGCGTGAAAAATTTTCCTTTCGCAAGTTTCTGACCACTTGTGCACTCCCGTAGAACTGATCTGCCATGTTCAGTGGCCCCGCGCTTCAAGAGGTCAATGAATTCAGCCTTGCTCTACACTGTACCAACCACCTGCTTGGCTGAGAGGGTCTAGGGTTTAACTCCTGGACCAGAATGAATTTTTCTGCAACACTTTCTTTCTGAGAAACTCGTATAGGTATGCTACAAGTTCAGTGGATGACAATGTCTTTCCACTCATGAACGTGCCTCCACCTCGTGGGATTCCACAGAACTGATCTGTTTTGTCCTGCTTTGTGCCTGTTGCCACAAGTGCGCCTCACAATTCAACATAGCCTTGAGGTGTCATGACAACCTGATGCATGTCATTGCTCCTATCACTGTGGCTGCCACATAAGAACCCAGCCAGAAGGAACTATACCCAACATTCTTTCTTTCTTTTTTTAATGGCCAATGTCATTGTAACTAGCCTTCTTGTCACACCACATCAGCATATATTGCTCTTCGTCATGACATTATGACAATGTTGATAACAACAGCAGAAGCTTGCATGAAAGTTTAACAAGGAAAAGAAGTTAGCACTGAAACCATGTCGCTGGTTAATCAGTGTGACACCACAGATCTCAAGGTATATTCTAACATTTGGGTCATTTCGGCTTCACAAAAGTTCTTAACACACGCTGCTTTTTTATCTTCGTCTCTTGGAATACAGTGTAGTCCACCATTAGCGACAAAAGATTATAACTAGGCCTGAGCAGGTACTCTCACAACCCATGACGTCATGGAGAGCTGACGTGGAAACTTGGGCACGGCATTGCACTACCCATCTTTCGTCGTTGCGCCTTTTTTTTTTTTCTTGTCTTACCAAGCCTGCCCTCAGAGTGGTTCTTTTTTATTGGCATCGTAGAAGGGTCACTTACTAATGCAGCTCAATTTATTTTGCTCTTTAACGCCCCTAGAAGGCTGCAACTCGGTACCTAGGCTACAGGCACTGGGATTCCCCAACTTCGCACAGCGCCATTCCCAGGTCGGCAGCCACTTCCCAGCTTGTTTGTGTGGCACTTATAATGCCAGATGCTGTGGGGGCGCTCGACTATCTCGCATCCCCCGACGTTTTCCCCACCTGGCTCTCGCACCTCCTGGACTCTGCCTTTCTCCTGTAACACGTGCAACGCCAGTGGTCGGTGTAGTTGAGGAGTAGCATGAGTAATGATGCTAGTGTTCTGACACTAGCACCACATGACGATGTGGAGACTCTGGCGCAAGAGGAACTAGCTTCCTCCTCTTCGGCTGTAGGACCTCGTCGCCCGAGGAATTACCGCGAGCTCGAGAATGTGCTCGGCAAGACTTACCTGCAGAGGCCTTCCCGATCACTCAAGCGGGTCTGAATTCGCATGAATACGGCCATAAACGTTGGCGCCTGGCACGGGGTGAACGCATTCGCCAGGTATCTTTACGTTGCGAGTAGCATTTGCATGTTACATTCGTTGTAGTTAGGCTAACTTGCTTATTGTATCGAAAGTGCAATAAATGACCTTTTATTTGTTTTTCCGCTACTGTGTACTGCGTCCGTTGTTCTTAAGAACGCTTAAGACCCCACAATGTACACTCTCTGCCAATACGAAAAGTATTCAAGCTGAGAACTGGTAATTTTCCTTGTGTGTGCAAGGAACGAAGAAAAGTTCCATGAGCGGGGTCCTTCAATAGGAGAAGAACATAAAAGATGGCGGTGAGCGAGGTTCTTGCAAGAACAGCTGTTTGAACAGTGTTTCCTTTCATACTGGCGGCAGATGTACGCGACTCTCTATACTAGACCACTAGCTCAATGACACTAGACTTTTGCGCAGAGGTGGCAATTCACGGTGGAATCGCCTTTGACGAACTATTCCGATTGGAATAACCTCACTAACACCTCACTAATCGCCTTTCACGAACTCTTCCACGAACTATTACCGATTGAAATAACCTCACTAACAATGAAGTGTTCCAACCGTCACTGACGTTATTTGCTCAACATATTGCCTAGTCTGTGTTACTGCATTTCATCACTTTACTGTTCTATTGTGTATATTTTTTTTTTTTTACTGTTTGATATCTTGTTCAAATGTATTCCTGATGCTGGCTGCAGAGCTTCAACCTGCACCCTTATTTCTTTTGTATACATTTTGCCATTTTTGTGAAACTGCTTAACCCTTTGAAGGTTTTTGCCGTACATGTACGTCGGCGGTTTTCTGTCCCGCAAGGTCTTTGCCGTACGGGTACGGTTTCGACCCTCCGTTTGAAATTTCGCGCCATAATGACGATGCACGCTTACTGGGAGGTGCTGCCACCTCTTAGGACTTACAAGAAGCGTTTGAAATTCGTGCTACCTTCTTGGGGAGATAAACATAACTGACTTCTAGCTTCAGCGCGTCGTCGCGCAGACTGCGGCAACACCCCTTTTGCGGTTTCGGTTTCGCCGCGTGATCGCAACGGAGGCGCGCGAAACGTAATTTTTCTCTTTGTCGGCACTCTCTTGCAGATGCTGTGGAAGTTGATTTCTATCTTGATTGGCGCTGCTCTTAGCTTGTTTATAACGCCGCTCGCGAGGTATTCTCGCTTTCAGCGGCAACGCGGTTTCGGTTCCGCTGCAACGGAGGCGCGCGAAACATGATTTTTATCTTTGTCGGCACGCTATCGCAGGGGCGGCGGAAGTTGATTTCTATCTTGATTGGCACTGCTCTTAGCTCGTTTATCACCGCCGCTCATGAGGTATTCTCGCTCTCTGCGGCTGTTCGGGGACTCGTGTTTCAAGGATACCACACTCTGAAATACTATTGAACATTTTGCAGTTCTGAGTGATGCCGACACCAAAATACTGTTCCTAATTTTTTTTACTATTTATTCCCGACTTTATACATCTTGGACATTCAAGATCCGCAATAAAATAATTTGACCCCCTGGGAATGTTTTCTTCAAAACAATTCGACCCTCAAAGGGTTATTTTTCCCACCCTGCTATAATCTCGATACGGGGATTGCAGTATTAATAAATAAAAAAAATAAATAGGTGCACTGCAGCCTGTGCCCATCACTTACGGTGTTGCCCAGATGAAGGTCTAAAATTTGCCCCCCCCCCCCCCTTTTTTTTTCAGAGGGATGTGGTGCATCCGCATGCTGCCATGTCGCATCATCACAGGCACAGCCTAATGTCTGTGCTTCTATGTTGTCAATTTTGACAATAACACAAACACACTGTAATTGTTTCCTGGCTGCACGGGAATCTACATGACGTACTGCACGAAATCTGGGAACCAACTTTGCTGCACAAGCAAGTACAATTGCCTCTTTTTGTTCCACACTAAATCATAGGTGCACCAATGATTTTCACGTGCAAATAAACATCTGAGTATGAATTGCACTAAGTCGATCTTTCCCCTTCAACTTCTTTAACTGCACGTTGTTGCAAATATGCAACATACCTTTTTTCTGCAAATTCAAACCGCAGAAATTCGCTAAACTTCGTTTCCATGGGAATACAGCTACTGTTATGCTTCCCTACAACTACAAGAATAATATTTTGGGGAAACAAACAATTTTGCAGTAAAGGGTTAAACGGCACGCCGTGAGGTGTTCGGAATTTCGGCTATCCTTATATACTAAGTCTATGGGACCTGTTGCGATGCCGCCAAGCTGTCTGAATAATCTGGCATGCCCGTCTTGTCAGCTGGTGACTGTAATTTATCGTTCAGACATGAAACACAGCACAATGATCCGACCTGCCAAAGCTGCACTGAGCTCATCTAGCAAGACCATGGCAAGCAGTGTACAAACAAACATACAAGGCAAACCTTGCAAAAGCCCCAAACTGATTGCAAACAAAATCCACAAATGTCTTGGAAAGGAAGCTATCCCCAACTTCCTTTTCAAGCTTCACTGTCTGTCCATAACTTCTAATCAAGTGATGGAGCAACTAATCACCTTGAATATTTCCTTCTGTTTGCGCGCTTTCTCTTCTTCCAACTTGCGAGCCATTTCCTGTGCATCCTCGTTGTAACGGCCGAGCCCATTCTTCTGCAGGAACGCTCGTGCTGTGTTGTTGCGTCGATTGTAGGCCTCCTCGGAAAGCTGCACCTGTAGATGGCAGAAGAAAATAATAATAATTCTGGGGTTTTATGTGCCACGACCATGATCTCATTACTGCCGTTAAACTTTTAACAACAGCAGTGCAATTGCTCTTTGTTCTTGCACGTCGTGGCTTGATTTCTTGCGACACATTCAGCAGTGCTGTGCTTTATTAGAATGCTTCTACAGTACCAAACGTGCAGTAACCGCCGAAGGTGATTTGTGGTGTAAGAGAATAGCCGAACACTTCAAGAAAGTTATTTGTTGTTTACCCTTGTACTGACATCACATAAAATACCCAAAAGAAATGTTTCATTTTTATCTAAATGTGCAAAACACATCAAGAATAGAAATCATCAATGAAAAAAAAAATATCTTTTGAAACCTTTTTCAGCAAATAAGGGCAGAAAACGAAGTGGGCTTCACCCAAAGCCACCAAGGTTTTGTTTGGAATTTGTACAGATAGCTGTCGTCACATGTGTCACACCACGGCAGCCGGAGATGTTGCATTGGTCTCTCTCCTCTGACTGCGCCAAACTTCTACAGCATCATACGTTTCTGCTCTAAACCAACAAATAATGCTTGCTGCCTGTCATTCAGTGTTGGCTGGAGATACTTAGTCACAAACTTTGCACTCAATACCGTAACTCGGCAAGAAAAAATTATTTTTCTGATGTGTTACTTGTAGGCAACATTCGTCAAAGGGTTATTTCAATTCTGACAGGACCGTTGAAATTAGTCTAATACAAGAGGCAGAAAAGCACAGACACACAGCTGGTTAATATGGCAGTATTCACTTCGCCTCAAACACATTGCCAAATCAGACAAGTACTCACTTTTTACTGGTTAAAAGAAGAAAACCAACATCCTTTTGAAAATAACATTAGCAATTCGAAACAAATTAGAAATTGAACGCGCACCCGATTTTTTCGCAGGAAAAGTGTAGCATACCTCTGATTCTGGCAATAAGAAACAGACAAAACCAGCAAACTTTATTTACTTGATGTTCATCATCATCAGCCTCAGCCAGCACTTTACCGCCGTGTGTGAAAAATCATATGTTGCCCGTACGCTTCATAGTGTGTTTGATATCCTGCATTTATTAAACGACTCTGCAACAATCCCTAACAATATGGTGGCCCACACCTAGACTAACCACTTCGCTAGTTCGTCCTGCAATGCTCCGGAGCGCCAAGAACACGCGACGCAACTTGTAGCCGCTCAAGTCAAATAAGTTATCGTTTGAATGTGCTTTCATAATCAGACTGAAAGTGGCACGTTGTAGCCATCATGCTATGCGAGAACTAGTCAAGCGAGAACTTGCTAGTCTTGAGCTCTATCACAAGTTCTTTTTCAGTACCCTTCATCATGCGCCATACATCGTTCCTGCAGCATCTCTCACCGCACCAGTCATCCGCAGCAAGTCGCACGGCCACGTGCCCGAACCACTCATTTTTTCGCCTCATTCATTCCTCGAGGAGCTAAAGACTGGAACGGCCTTCCTGCTGACATTGTTAGCATCACTTGCCTGTCTTCATTCCTACAGCGTGTGATTGATCACTTTGAATATAACTTATGAAGTGTACCAAACGTGGAACTTATGGTAAACCCACCCCTTATGTAATACCCCCTCCGGGGGTCTTTAAGGACAATAAACTGAACTGAACTGAACTCAATCTGTTGCCATCCATGGTCGCTATCTTCTCATGGCAACAGTGATGACACTGGCTGGGCTGGCTCTGATGGTAGGATGTTTTGAATGCAGGTTTTGCTTTTTGTTTTAGTATCTCATTGAACTGCCCCAGCAATTTTCGGGCGAATTCTTTCAAAAAACAAAAGCAAAACAGGAGTTCAATAGAATCGGCTCACTACTGTAATATAGTTGAACCTCACAATAACGAAATCGGCGGGAAACGCGAGAAAGTTTGCTTTTGCAAGAAATTCGTTGTTGCAAAGTGAGATGAGACAGCGCAGATAGGCAATGCATCGCAGAAAGAAACTTTACTGTCGAACTTCCATTAGCCTACTTTTGCAAGGACATAGAACCTCATTGCTAACAGCGCAAAGTACGCTACATGCGTCAATCAGCCGTGGCAGCACTACCCTGGAGCAGTATTCTCGGCCAACTGTTTTCAGAGACACGATCACTTTTGACATATTTTGCATACCTCCGCACTGGATGCAGAGCAATGCCGCTCTATGCATGCAGCAGCATTTATCCAGCGCACACTGTCACCCGTAGGTGCTGACGCGTCCTGTGCGGAGCGCGAAAGTGATCTAATCTCGTATACCCAAAGGCAATCAATCAAAATTATGGCCCCTTCGTGCAAATCTACGTACGGCGCCGAATCCGCACGCAATGCCTATCGGGTGGCACCAAAACCACCATTCTTGTAGCAAGAGGTGCATATTCCCGGCCGATCCTTTGTTTACGGCGTGATGCGTGGCACTCTATGCTGTGACCACCATCTCAAGCACCATAAACAATTCCACATCGGTGGGACATGGATGGCCTTGTTCTTGCCGCATTTTTCTCACCGAGGTGCACTTTATGCACTGCACTAGAGGTACGTTCCATTTGCCTGCGCCCCCTGAAGCAGTTCACAAGGTACTGCTCACTGCCATTTGTTTCAGTGGCACAGCGATGGCGCCCTCTGAACCATGCCGTTCGTTTCGAAAGGTTCAAGAAAAGTGCAGGGCTGGTTCACGATTGTCGGTGCCTGTGTCACCATTGTCGGTGCCAGTGTCGTCTCCCCATTGTCTCCCTGCTATTGGTGCAAACAGCCGCACAGCAGATGACACAGCGCGCATGTTCAAGCGCCGTTAAAGCCTCACTTATGCGAGTCTGCTGCGTCTACGCAAGCGCGGGTGTAGTTAAGCCTCAGGAGCCAAACATACCGACAGTGACTTGTCAAGCTTACGCACTCCATGCAAATAAGTTGAGAGAAACAAAACACCTGCACCGTGTCTGCACCGAAAAAAATCAAGCTGCGCAATTTCTGAACTTCTCGTGAACCACTCAGAACTGGTTCACAGTGGTGCAGGCGAATCAAAGGGACCGTACCAACTAGCCCAAGAATCAGCCTTGTTGGATCGTAGGGTGAGCAAAAACCATCGTCACAAGTTGGTAGTAACATGCGTGTCACTTCAAACGGGCGGTCAACAAACAAGATGGCAGCCATGACGTGTTTTCAGCGCACATGATCGCTTCTGGCACTTAGTTGTTTTTTGTAAGCACAAATGGTAAACAACAGAATTTTTAGTGCAAAAGCAATCACATTTGAGCACATATTGGAGCCTGCTAACCTTGCTCGAGTAGGTAACGAGCGGGGTTACGTTCCGGCAAATTTCGTTACTGTGGGATTGTAGTACAGCGACATTTTGTTGTTGAGAGGTGCGAAATGCATTAAATCCTATGGGCGCTCGCCAGGAATAAGAAAATATTTCGTAGTCACGAGAATTTTGATGTCGGAGGATTTCGACGGCAATTCATTACGAACTACTGTTCTCGCTTTAAATGCTGGGGCAGGTCGAGAATGGGCATTTTCGACCGGAGATGACATGTGTTCGAGGCAGTGAGTTATGGGGTCCGAGGTGTGACCATGGAACAAAGGAATGACAACACAAGCATGGAAACAAACAGAAGTGGCATTTTGTCCGCCTTTTATAAGGTAAGCTTGCCAGTCAAATTACCACAATTGGAACCTGCTGATAAGCCCTGACAAATCAAGGAGTCCAATTCACCACGCAAGGATATCGAGCAAGTAGTGTTCACCCCTACCAGACACCACTGCCCAAGTCATTTACGGGTGAGGCCGGGCGAACGAGAAGGCGCAAGCGGAACGGTTCCGCGAAGCACCTTGTCGAGCATGCATGCAGTCTGTCCGTGCAAGCAGAGTTCCCACAGCCAATGAGGAGGAGGCTAGTTTCTCGTGCACCCGAGTTAAAAGTGATGTTAAAAGCAGAACACTCGCACCGTCTCTTGCAGTACTGCACAACCACCGACTACCGCCGCTGTGCCTGTTCCAGGAGACCGAGTTATGCGGGGAAAACAACATCAGAGGGGAGGGGGGAGGCGAGCAAGTCGAGCGTCTCCACACACTGTACCCCAAGTGCCGTCAAGATGGGTGCTGCGGCTACTGGAGTCATCACTGAGGTCATCGTTGGGGTCGGGCACGTGCGTGATGATCGGACAAGTTCAAGTTATCCAGCGAAAACTAATTTCACAATCAAAATAACGACCGTTTTGTCTCGGAGAAGAGTATAGACCTTTTTTTCCCATGGCCACCGCCATATTGCGTAGGCAGTAGTGCCATCTATAAATGGAATTAACAGGAGTTGACTTAACGGATGTCTACTACAACAGCCTACCCAACAGTACAAAGCACACTTGTTGAGTGGTTGAGCAACGGGCTGTGGATTGTGAGAGAGCCCGAAGCAGTAAAGTCATCACAGTTCTGCAAACTGCATCTAATAAGACAAAACAAATAAAATCAATGTACCGTATTTCCTCAAATCTATCGCACACTTTTTTTCCAGTAAAACGAGTCCAAAAATTGCATGCGCATTTAAATCATGTACGACCCTAAGTCTGCGTTACCATGTCGCCATCAGCATTAAAAAAATGGCCGCCTCGTACGCGCTTCTAGCCTAGCTGCCGTAGCTTCTTCCATGTTGTACGTGTAACCAGGCGCTGGTGTAACCTAGTCTACCATCTGTCTTCCCATTTTCTGCGTTTATTCAATCTGCATGGAAGCGCCGAATGCGAAGACACGCCGAGTTCACCATGATGCCGCTTTTAAAAGGAAAGTTATCATGTGCGTGGAGACGGATGGAAATCAGGCCACATCACGGTCGTTCGGAGTTCCCGAAACTTGTGTACCGGACTGGTGCAAACAGAACTTTTTAGCCAGCAAAGCAACATGGAAGGGCTTCAGTGGACCAAAGCAGGGCCACCTCACTGAGATAGAAGAGCTGCTCACGGAATACGTGCAAGAACACTGAGCAGCACAGCGGCCTGTGACGACCGATCTGCTCAAAGTACAGGCGATGCAGTTAGCCCTACAGAAAGGGCTAATGCGGAGTGACTTCAAAGTGAGCAGGTGCTGGCTATCAAATTTTATGAAAAGGCTTTTCTTTTCAAAGGTGGGCAGGGATATGCCGAAAATTGCCCGAAGAATATGAAGAGAAATTGCACAGTTTTCAGCAGTATGTATTGAAGTTGCGCCATAGAAAAGGCTGCCACTTTGGACAGATTGGAAATGCCGATCAGACACCGCTCTACTTTGACATGCTTGCCACCACAACCATTGAAAAGAAGGAGGCAAAGCAAGTGCACGTTTTGTCTTCCGGCCACAAAAAAACTAGAGTCACCGCAACGCTTTGTTGCACTGCGGATGGGCACAAGCTGCCCTCGTATCTTATCTTCAGATGGAAGGCGCTCCCAAAAGGAATCGTGTTTCCGAGTGCCGTGATTGTGCGCGCAAATAAAAATGACCACGGACTTGGTCGTTGACTGGATTGATAACGTTTCGAAGAAGAGACCCGGCGGCAGTTTGGGTCTGTGTGGGATGCTTGTGCTCGACGCATTAAGGTGTCACCTTGACCAGCGCATCAAGGACAAGCTGGCTGCATGCAACACCGACCTTGTCGTGATATCCGGTGTGGGGTCTGATACGGGATATCTCACACCGTACTCTTGGGACAAAGGAACGACAACACAGTAGTGCAAACAGTCACAAGGGCATTTATGCACCTTTCATACATCAATGCCTGCTAGCCGAGTTGCTATCCACAAAACATGCCGATGGGCGCGCGACAAATCTAGAAGTCCGACTTACCGCGACCGGAAGCGAGCGAATATGTTCGCCCCATGCTGGATCCCAACGCCTGGTCGTTCGCGTGTATAGTCACGCGAATCGTGGCGCGTTCGAAGGCGGCCACGCGAGGCGGTCTCGCAGAAGCATGGGTGGCGCGCACGCGGGAGACGTCCCCGCCGCCGCACCGACCCGCCGGGAAAGAGCGCCACTGCACGTGCGGCGCGGCACGTCTCGCTCCCTGCCTCCAACCCAAGAGAGCGCGCCTCGTCTCTCCCGCCGAGGGTAACCCCGCAGCCGCGCAACACTAGCGCCATCTCTCGGACTGCGCCTGTACCACTCGGACCGCCGCGTGTGCGGCGAAGCCGCACTACAGGAGACGCGCCATGCGGGGAAAACATCAGGGGAGGCGCGAGGGTCGCGCATCCCCACACCGGGGGCATGACATTGCGACTCCAGCCGCTCGATGTTTGCTTGAACAAGCCAGTGAAAGATAGAATCCGGGTGCTCTACACCGAATGGACTGTCAGTGGCTGCCATGAATTCATGCCCGCCAATAAAATGAAGCATGCCTTGCTCCAGGACTTTGCTGGATGGGTGAAAGATGCATGGTGCACGATCCTGTTTGCCATGGTCAACAAGGCCTTTAAAAAGTGTGGGATTTCGAATGCAATGGACGGCACCGAGGGTGAAATGCTTTGTTCTGTTGATAGCGATAAGGAGTTGACTGATAGCGACGAGTGATATCTATGGCCCCACGCGACTCATACTGGTGCAATGAAAATCTTGTGGTTCCATTAGTGGTTTTAATCATCACAACTTTAGTGTATAGGGAATAAATCTGTTTTTTTCCAAATGAGAGAAAATAGTGTTCCTGTATGAAAGCACGTAGTGCGCGACATTGTACTATTTTGTTTTTGTCATAGAAAATAGATGTGTGTTACAATCGAGGTTTTTTTTTTTTTGATCATGGAAAACAGGTGCACATTACAATCGAGTAAATGTGGTATTACATACTGCTCTAAAATATACCACCAATTCGTGAATAGGACTTTAGCAACACCCTTATAAACATTGCAACAATTTCAAGTAGGCAGAAAATTAATAAATCAAATTTGTCCCCTTTAGATGCTCCAACAGATGTAGCTTACAGAACTGCAATACCTGTTCCCAGTGCAATGTTACGGATTTGAAAACTTTGTGCTTCATTTTTAGAAAATTTTGTGAATTGTTCTAGGCTCTAAACAAAATTTCTGCTTTTTAGTCATTATAATTTGACTTTCTCAAATGCAACAAATTTGATTCATATCAGCCCAGTAGTTGTCTCAAAGCATTTCTGGGTTGTACATGCGCATGCATTTGAATAGGGAAATCGGATTGGCCCATAAACTATGCCTTCATCTGAGAGACCAAATTTATAGTCAATACAGTGTGCACCTCTTTAACAGAAAAACAGAAAGCAATCGCTCCTTTGTAATATCTGATGCTGCCAAATTATGAGGGATGTAATCAGTGCACTTCAATACAGCACGATTCAACACACGGAATTCAAACTCGAGGAAGATCTTTCCTCGAAGATGCAGCACCAACCTTCGGCACTTTTGAGAGGTCCTTAAATTCATCGGTGTTCATCAGTGGATCGGAAACGTGCAGTATGAGGCCGTCGCAGATGGGGTACGCACTGAGACATGCACCATCATCGTCCGTCAGGTTCTTGATGATGTTTGCATCTCCTGAGTCACGCAGCTCCAGCCTCATAGAGCTGGCAGATGCACCTGTCAAGGGAAAAGGCAACAAACTTGTCAACATACAGTCAAACCACCTTTGTACGTGCCTGGGAGGAATACAGCATAACTAGCATATTTACTAGTACTTGTACAAGGCCCACTTTATTTTGCACAGTGTGCGGGCATTACACAGGGCAAGCTTATGGCAACTCACTGAAGCCTCAAACTTCATCCAGACTGCTATGCACAATAATGCAACCACTGGCAACCAACTATGAATGCTTTTAAAGGAGCTGTCTCTGTCACTTTTGCTGCTTTCATCGTTTGACGAGCTTGCCTCATCAGCACCCTCCCAAAACCAGTCGTCCTCTGTGCTGTCCATTACTGTTAGAGATTCCCATGAACTCTAGATGACAGTTTCGAATGAAACCGCACACCACGCACGCAAACTCCAAGCACACACATCTTGCAGCGATGCTCCCCGGGGGGGGGGGGGCTTCTCATGATCTAACTCAGAATATCAGCACTAAAATTACACTTTAGAAGGCCGGCTGACACATGTCAAGCAGCTGCAGCGCGGTCGCCATTCCTCTGGCAACTACTATGGGGAAGTCCACCCGAGCGTAACTAATTCCCGCCAGATGGTAGTAACCAGCACGAGGGCATGCGCATGACGCATTGGGAAACTTTTTTTCCCCTTCAATTTTTTGCACTCAAAAGTGGAGCTGTCGGACCCTACACGAGCGTGGGTTTTACACTAGAAAATATGTTGCGTTCTAAACGGTAGCATGCACTAAAAATGAAATTCTGCGTTATTACATGCCAAGCCCATGCTCCGATTATGAGGTACGCCATAGTGGGGGACTCCGACCAAACTCTGACCATCTGGGGTTCTTTAGCGTGCACCTAAATCCAAGTACACGAGTGTCTTTGCAAATGTAGCCAAGGTAAAACCCATGACCTCGAGCGCAGCAGAACGCCATAGTCAGTGAGGTTTGCTACCATCATGGCCAGCTACTGGACTGCCCAGCGAGCATTAACCAGCAACCAAAAACTTTGCATATGTTCACGCGCACTGCTGCCAGTAAAAAAGGAAGCAATACCAGAGTAAATGTTAGCTGAAGTATGCATTCCTCCTTTCTTTATCTTTCTCCCAGAAAAAGTTGTTTTGGCCCTCTCGAGCTACAGGACAGGGGATACACACCGAGTGGCCTTTGGAAACTCTAGTAGAGAGAACTGTGGCAGAGCATGTGATGCATGGACGCATAGTGCGAGTGCATGTTTGTACAATGATCTACTGGACAACGTACTGAAAAACAACGCCACTTCCCTGAAACAAACCACCTGCAGCCATGTAATGACAATCCCCCCGGTTGCATGTTTCCTGTGCAGCGCGTTGCCTACTAAGTGCACATCGTCTGGCATACTGCACCCACGTTTCATGCGGGCATCTTTGAATGGCAGCTCATTTTCGGTGACCGTGGAATACAAGAGTGCTTAGTTTTCGTGCTTTGGGTGCTCAAAAAAAAAAAAAGAAGAACAAGTGGTCAGAATTAGTCTGTGGCTCTCCGCCGCGGCTGTGTCCGAATATTAGGCCTTGTGAGTCAAACCAAATCAAGCGGCTATACTATCTGTTTAAAGGAACACAACAAATGAGCAAAACTATCAGTTGAAACTGGCAAAGTATTCTTATAAAAAACTATTTTTGTTCACTCAGTAGAACATGTTTGACTACCAGTAGAAAAAATGAACACCAAACTTTCATTTCAGTACGTCAAAGTCACGTCACATATTTCAAAATATTTCATCCTACTTGGACTATTCTGGGGTATACAAAAGTTGTCAGGCCTCGTTAGGTTTTTGGTCCCTTTCAAATGCAACGTAGTCCTTCATCACTAATAGACACAGAATTTAGACCCAAGTAGCCACTCAAAATTTGCGACCTTACAGAAGTAATGTGGGAACTTCAGTGTAGCCTAATTAACAGTCTTTTGCTTTACGGTCTTTTCTGCTATATAGTCTGCTCTCATGGTAATAGTGGATTTTTTAATAGCATTGTAGCACGGAAATTTAGTAACGCAGCTCAATTTAACACTGCTCTTTAGTGTGCCTCTAAACTGTAAGAAAAAGAAACAGACAAACAGAAGGCGGTGTCTGCAATAGGACCCACAATCAGATGCAGAATGTGACATCAAAATATGTGGCTGCGAAACTCATCTTGTTTATAAATGTACGACGTCTACACTTCATTTTCAACTGCATTACGCTATATAGGGATTACGGACAGATGAAACTAACAAAGCAGTTAACTATGTTGAGTTACTTCCTGTGTGAGAGGGACTTTGGCATCTCTTAGCATCTCTCTACATGGCCCTGACTGGTTGATTGGTTGGATTCAATGTCCTAGCGCAACATAAGGGAGCTAACTTCATCCACAGATAAGGAATTGTTTTCATTGAAGAAACGCAAGTTTCAATAGAGGGATTCACTAGCCTATTCTTAACTTCGCTTCATTTGTTTGTCACTAACAACAAATCAAACCTCTCAGTTTCCCCCAGGGGCATGCGTAGCCAGGGGAGGACACACCAGGCACGCAGATTTTAATGGCAGCAGCCATTACAGAGACCACGAACAAGTTTTCACATAATGCCTTCGGTCGGTTGGTCTGTCCCCCATTGCTAACCCCAAAAATTTGATCTGGACCACAAAATACGACTGCTGCTGCTTAGGCGAATTGGAATTGTGGCAGGTGCTTTCCTTTATGGCAGGAGTGCGCCCGTTAGTTTATCTGTGTGCTTTACTCCATCCTTGCCTTAAAAGCACACCCCGCCATAGCATAAAACATGCTCTTTCTGCATAACTTGAGCAAGACTAGAACAGCACAACAGGGGGGCGAACTGCATGTATTTTGAACAGCAGGGCGAACTGCATGTATTTGTATCTTGTATTCAAATGATGCCCTCATACAGTAACACAATGCTATTTGTGAGGGAACAGGGATGACCACTCATTAGACAAGCAAGGTGGACTCACCTGTGAGGAGTTCGAGCTTCTCTTTGATCTCTCGAATTGTGTTTGTGACAGGAAACTTGCGCTCCGAGAAGATCTGGCTCCCCTCGGTTCTGACGATCAGCTTGACAAAGGCCGGCGCAGCATCGCCTCTCTCGGACATTGTGAACGCTGTGTGTTGCCCGGATTGCCTGGAGAAAGAAGAAAAATTAATAGAACTAAAACAGCAAGGAATGTGGCAAAGACAACATGTCTTCTGTACCTGCCATGAATGCCATGCCAAAGCACTGAGCTATTTGCCATATTCTCCTAAGAGCAGGGGTGCTACTTGTGTTAGCACTTTTTGCGTAACTGTTGGAAAAAGGAGGCAGCGCAAAAAGACAGGGACACGAGCGAGTGACTCAGCACTGTGTGCATGTCGCTCTCTCGTGTCCCTGTCTTTTTTTCGCTGTGTCCTTTTTTTCAATGTATCACCAACAAGCTCAAGCTTTCACACTAAATTTTGTGTAAGACTTGCATAATGCTATAATTATTGTGCCAGGACATTTCATTTCGTGTGTTAAATGAAGGTCCTGGACCTTGAAACATCAGAGAGAAATAGTAGCAAGCCTCACAGTGTCCTGGATAATTTACTATAACAGCTTTTCTACAAGCCAGCTTAGTTTCCCAGCAGGTGCACCTGTCGTGACACAGAAGGTGGTCACGTGAGGGCAATACAATTACGACGTTTTGGTACTCACTCTAACTCTTTCGGTTGTCTGTTATGCTGCTACACAGTGCACGGCCGAATACAGGACGTTCATTTCATGACAGTACTTTTATAATGTTTAATGAAGTTTACTTGGCCGCTTGGTTCTGCTATGTTGATGTTCAGAATTAACGCAATGTCCCATAAAACTGGCAAGACTTAGCTGCCACGCTAGTAGTGCAAAGACACAAACAGCCAAGCAAGTGCATGGATGAAAACAGAGATCACTTTTGAAGACAAGGAAATTCCTCCATAGTTCACAGGTTCCACCTTTTCTCTAGCTGTGACACAATTATTTTTTTTTTTCATTTGCTTGCTTTAAGATAATAAAAGCCAAACAGAACTTCCCATTAGCAGGAGTTATTGCCAGTCATGACAAAAATTGCCAACCATTAAGTCAGTGTAAAAGCACAACAGAAATTTTTGCCAACAGAAGTTATCACCAGATATGGAACTTTTATTAAGCCACTTTCAAACAACAACAAATGTTGCAGCTAACAGAACTTATCGCAAGGTATGAAAAGTACTGCTAACTATTAGGTCAGTCAGGACAAGGACAAGCAGGATTAGGAGAAGCAGGACTTGCGTGCTGAGTGACATCAGCCTTGCTTTCGCACATTTAAGGTTAAGTAGCTTTCTACAATTCAGGCTAAGAATCCTGGTTAAAAGAAGTGCTGCCTTAAAGGGGGCATAGCCATGGTCATCCCACTAATCTCAGTTTATTACTGTAAATGTGAGTAATGTGGCCAATATGTTCATACAAGCAAGAAAACTAGGCTCTCAGCACATATTTTAACCAAGAATTTCATTTTGAGATTGCTGCCTTTAAGCCCCTACTAACGAAACATAAATGCTACTTTGGCCTGGCTTGCACACCATCAACAAGTGTAGGCCCACTGCAGTGTCGTCTGCTCCAAAACATTCCGAAACCATGTGCGCAGCATGCTGGACTCTCCTTGCTGCACAAGCTCTGGCACCAAGCAGCACAGCAAGGGCATCGCCATTGCACTGTGCCAGCAATTTTTTCATTAGCACGAGGAAAAGCACAAACCAGAGAATGCTTGCAGAAGGCATCTCAGGCTGACTGCTGAGACGGCACATGCGGAAGTGAAATCCCGCATATACTGCGTGCATTGACCTCACACAATACGCTTCATTTCGTCACCCATCAGTGTTGCCAGACTGCTGCACCAAATGCGCTCAAATTTTGCCGTACTGCTGTGAGATGCATAAGGTTTAACGTGCAGTGCATAATTTAGGCTCCAAAAATTGTTTTTACAGTCCCTTTAAGCAAGCCATAAGGACATATGAAGACTTTGCTCAACCATTACAAGAGATTGTGAAATCATAGTTACACATTAGTTTGCCCACCAAGGCTAGTATTCATTTATTTACAGGTGCCTCTTCCCTGCAATGTAATCTGAATTAGCGATAGTATCATCAACACTGACGAGTAGAAAGAAATATGGCCTGTACACAATGACAGGAAACACATTTGCTTACTTCTTGCTGCATTTTATCTCGTTTTATTAGAACCTGACTAATGTCAAATTTCAATGCCACCTGTGGGTATATCAGTATGCCATTTAAATATCCAAGGAACAAACAGGTAATCCGTTGTGTTTCTATAATGATGTTTTCTGCCTTCCACTACACAGCTGGGGATGCGTTCTGAAACGATCCACTTCAGCGATAGTATCGCCGTCAGGCATGCGCTAATTGGCTGGTTGAGCAAAATCGGATTACACGGTGCTCAACCAGCCAATCAGCTCATCCAATTTTGCTAAAGCAGCCAATCAGCGTGTGCCAACGGCGAAGGTTTGGCCAAGGCAATAAGATCACCGAAAGTGATCGTTTCAGAATATGGCCCCCGAAGCGACCCCAATACCTGGCCAACCTGAAATAAAATAAAAGCTCAAACAATATACGGTAAAATCTTGTTTTGTTAAGTTTCATACAAACAGAAATACCTTTATTATACTGTATGTTCATTACACGCTAATATAGACATGAAATCTTTCAGATTTACTTTGTTATACCCAACAATTCATTATATCCATGTTCACTGTATTGAGGTCTAACTGTAGTATGATGTACGAGTATTTCAAAACCATAATGAAATGAATGATTTAATCAATCATACGAACATTTGTCTTTCCTTACACTCACATAAAAAAAAGGAGAAAAAAGGAGAAGCATGTTAAAGCTCAACAAGGCTCCAGAAACCCTAGCGTTGATGTATGTGACTCATGTAGCTAACTTCACACCTAGTGCAGCATAGAACAAAAGCAGCTTAGGTGAATGCTCATGCCAGCAATTGGTGACAGAGAATGTGAGAGGCATGCTGGGAGACCGAGACGATCACAAGGTGCTCTGAACCAACTAGCCCAACCATATGTTTTGTTCATATCATTTCCTTTGTGCTGCATCAAGGTTCCATTTACCGAAAAAAACTTCAGTGACAAGCCTGAATTATGGAACAATACAGACCATCATCATCATCATCAGCCTGGTTACGCCCACTGCAGAGCAAAGGCCTCTCCCATACTTCTCCAACAACCCCGGTCATGTACTAATTGTGGCCATGCCGTCCCTGCAAACTTCTTTATCTCATCCGCCCACCTAACTTTCTGCCGCCCCCTGCTACGCTTCCCTTCCCTTGGGATCCAGTCCGTAACGCTTAATGACCATCGGTTATCCTCCGTCCTCATTACATGTCCTGCCCATGCCCATTTCTTTTTCTTGATTTCAACTAAGATGTCATTAACTCGCGTTTGTTCCCTCACCCAATCTGCTCTTTTCTTATCCCTTAACGTTACACCTATCATTCTTCTTTCCATAGCTCGTTGCGTCGTCCTCAATTTGAGTAGAACCCTTTTCGTAAGCCTCCAGGTTTCTGCCCCGTAGGTGAGTACTGGTAAGACGCAGCTATTATACACTTTCCTCTTGAGGGATAATGGCAACCTGCTGTTCATGATCTGAGAATGCCTGCCAAACGCACCCCAGCCCATTCTTATTCTTCTGATTATTTATACAGACCTTACTGTGCCCCTAAAGGGCTGCCGTAGCAACTGCGATGGGCAATGGTTCTCGCAGAGAGGTCACAATTAAGACTTTAACCATTCCGGATATGTCTAGTTCGTTCATTCAGAGCCACCATAAACACACTTTTCAACAAGCACAGCCCTAATATGGACTCACTAGTTTCTTGATGAAAACTTCCCATGAGCTTCGCTTGTGCTGCCTCAGAGGAATTCGGGGCTTGTAATTTTAAAAGTTACATTGTAGGTTTAATGAAACCGCAAAGTGGGCTTTGCTCTGGATTAATTTTGGCCATCTGGAGCTCTTTTAAAGTGCACCCAAATCCAAGTGTACGAGTGCTTAACTACAAAATGTGGGAATATAACGTGAATTAAGCATAACATCTGATGTTACCTGTATGGTCTGCAAAGAAACCGGTCATCTGATTTAGGGATTACACTGGGCATACGAAGCATAAACAAACAGATGCAAAACTTGCATGCCAAGCATTCTCTTACGTTGAACAGATCTGCAAAGCCCTGCAAACAGAATGATCCACAGCAATCTACAAGCCCTTGTTATCATGAAACAGCAATGTAAAGCAAATAGAAAGAAAAAAAAAAGTTCCAGCTGCCAACCTACTTTGGCATACATCACAGTATCGCCAGTACTCGGTGTTTTTTTTTCTTTCTTTTTCCGCCACATTAATTCAAGCCGTCTTAACTATTTGCACATAGTATAGGAAGCCTAAGCACAGTGAACATCAAAAACGACAGGCAGTTTGCCGCTGCTTTTGCGTTATGCTAACAAACACAGTACAAGTCTACGAGAGACGGCAGAACTGAGTCGACACGCTAGTTTCACTGATAGGATTATCCACGTCCCGCTGTCCCGGTGACAACGTCAATCTCAGCACTACACAACCCAAACTCAATTAAACAGCGGCGCCTTTTTGCTTCCTGGTCCGTTCGTCGCGTGCAGATGACAACGCGACCGCTGGGAGACGCCGAGCAATTGCGTAGGTGTGGCCGCTTCGGCGGCGCCTTATAAGGCAGTTTCGCATGCACGACAACCGGGCGTACTTTCGTCAAAGTCACGCCGCTGTGGCGACGGGCACAGCTGACGCTTACAACGAAGTCGTGCTGCACGCACGCCCGAGATTGGGCAGTGTTTCAAGCGCGGATGGCAAAGACGAACGACGACTCCGGACCAACGACACCGCCAGCAATCGTGCAATCAGGGAAACGTTGGCAGCGGTTCAAAGACCGGTAGTTCGAGAGACAGTCCGCTATAATTAGAAGCCATAAGAGCGTCGTCAATACGAAAAGGAAGGAAGGAAGGCCGGCGGCACGCTGAAATACGCAAATAAAGAGGCTGAATAGGCGGTACATTCGACGCTAAGCGATGTCTGCACCTGGAACACATTGACAGAACACAGCAGGTCAAACCTGAGAAAGCACGGGAAATGAAGAGGCCAGCAGGCTCCGAGGCATCGCATTTGCTAGTTTTAGACCTGGAACGCCGGTCAAAAGCCTCTCGTAAATCGAAATACGTAATGAAGCAGAGTTGACATCGCGGCGTCCCTCCGCAGAAACTTAAAACGGGACCTGTGTGTCACGTTTCACGGCTACGCGGCACGTTTTTCTGGACAGATTGCTGGTGAGTAGTTAGGTAAAGAGAGTGTTCTGACACTTACCCGTTAGATTTAAGGGCCCGGGATAACGCTGTTGATTCCGGAAACTACGCTTTCAGTCCAGCCTCAAGCCTGCGAGGCAGAGCTGATTCACGTCGTTGAGAAAAGGGCCACCGCTTCTGACGCTACGGAAAACAGGAACAAAACAAAACTACAAGCAAGCGAAATGCGCAAGTAAGAAAGACCAAATTTGTGACTTTTAATTGAATAAAAGTTTAGGCTATACTTTTTTTGTAGTAAATAAAAACTTAAAGTGTGTTTATTAAAATAACAGCTTTTACGACGCGTTATTATGTAAAGGAATGTTTTGATCCAAATCGATCCATAAAACAAGACATGTCAGATCATGATGGCGGCTGCCATGGCCGCAAAGTTTGTCGTCTGCAAGTCTTTCGCGCGCCACTCGGCGCTTGTACGCGACACAGCGTGCAAATGCATGAAATCGACGAAAGCGACGAAAATCCCGCTTACTGCTTCGGAGGGGGACGCCAAAGCACGGGCAACTAAGAACCCTGCGAGTGCCGCGAAAGCGGTCAAGAAATTCAACTTCGAAAACTTCTCTCTGTACGGGCCCGTGCTCAAGTCGACGAAGGGTACTAAGCTCGACAAAGGGCTGCGGCTGAGTTACCTTGACGAACGCACTCCTCGTCGCATGAAAGCCTCGAGGTTGGCCTGCGAAGAGCGCGAAACGGCGAGGATTGCCAGGGCGGGCGAGCGCGAGTACAGAATCCAGTTGGAGGCCGAACTGCTCGACGCTTTGACGGCGACCGACGACGAAGCGGCGCGGCTGGCAGTTGCGAGCGAGGACGCCGAGCAGAGGGTCAACATCAGCGTTCCGACGAAGAGCTTCGACCTTGAGGCGACGCTCAACTTTCCTCTGCTCAACTTCCTGCGAGACGGCGTGCCCGACGACGACGGACCCGCGAGCGGCGAAGAAGTTGTGGCGACGACGCCACAGGCTACAACAACAATAACAACGACGCCGCAAGACGCGCCGCAGGACTCTCGCAAAACAACCAGGTACCCCAGTGTGACGACCATACTGAAGGATACCATGGACGAACAGTCAAGGTTCCGCCTGGAGCAGTGGAAACAGAAGATGGTGGCCGAAATGGGCGCGGAAAGCTTCAAGAAGTACCAGGAATGTAAGGACGTACGGAATCCGGTATTACGCGCCTTGTTTATCCGTGGGCTACGCAAGGCCTGATTTGCATGGACAGACCAGACTTTTGCGGCTTTTTATTTGAGCAGAGTACAGTATTAACACAACGATAGGGTGTCCCAAAGTTAAGAACTGTCAAGGGGACCCATACTGTACATAGCAACATGCATGCGACAGTCAGATATTTAGAAATTTTCTACATCTTTCTGAACAGAATATAGACCGGCTATTAGAAGTACAAGAGAGCTCAAATAGAAGAAATTAGGTATCATATAATAAAAGAAAATGAAAAAGACAGCATAGAATGTTACCAGAACAAATTTAACATCATATAATAAAAGTAAGGGCACATCGAATGTTAATATTCTTTTTTTAAATGTTGTTCGTATTGCATGCATACGCATACTTCAGTCACGTCTTCTGTGAGTCACTTGTTTTATCAGTTCGTGGTTTTTCCTTTTTCTCATTCACAGCGATCCTCAGCCAGGGCAAGTCACTGCACGTCAACATCCGTGACCTGCTCGGCGGGACGCCAAAGGAGGAAATCGTGGTGCAGCCTGAGAACGAGGGTCACTGGAGAAGCCTCGAATCTTTTTGGCCCGAAGTCAGCGAGGTGGCTCATCTGGAAAGCGCTGTGTGCCATCCACACTTACAGTATCGCGGAATCCTCGACTGCGTGGCCATGTGCCGGTGCGTCTTTTGCCACCGCTGCTTGTAGTTTGTGGGAACTTGATTGCTTTAAACGAGGACTCAGATCCTCGTTTAGAAAGGGATGGGCTCTTTATGAAAACTGCGACAATTTGCCTGGAAGCACACTACTCCAAATGAAAATGCTGAGTAGTGAAATGATAGGCCCAGGGCAGGCCGCAGACATTGAACATATGCAACACGCGCTACAGTCTAACCCTGTTATAGCCGCATCCGAAATGGAAATACCTTTATTATATCCAGTATTCATTATAAGCATTACATGCTCGCAGTACATGCCATTACATGCTGATTTACTGGCAAGAAACATTTAAGATTTGCATCGTTATGTCAGTTTTTGTTAAATGAAGGTTGGAATGTACTAGTTGCAAAACTATAATTTTAAACTATCTCGTTGAGCTGTGCGAGGTGCCATGGTTAGAGGAGCTCGAAACACTTCTCTAACTAATCATAGAATGACTTCACTATTAAAGGACGTCATTTCTCGAATCTCATGCTGCAGAAATTTATGAAATCCTTCAACTATAATTCGAGTGATTGCACCGACACCCGCCTTTCTCTCTCTTCTCGTCTTTGCTAGCACGCAGGAAGCTACACAGCAGAGAAGCCAAGAAAGCAAAGCCCCGGTCAGAATTTGAGTGTTACGGTGGCAGTAGCGCTCGTAGCAAACACGGTAAACTATACCACACAGCATGCTGCCGCCATCTCGAAGGCCATGCACAGTGCAAATATGAAATTATTTTTCCGTCTTTTTGAGATCGCAGACATATACGCATAGGTCCATACTGCTGCTCTATGTTGGTCCATATAGCAAGCTGTTAGCGGTACATGAAAGAGCATTCCATTCAGGGTATGATTGCCTTTAATGACACCCTTTAGTAGAGCAACATTATAAGCACATTAAATCAACCCTGGGGCCGATCTACTTCGGCTATAGTTCGCCCTCAGGTGCACGCTGATTGGCTGGTTGAGCACACGAATGACATGGCTCATCTGATTTTGATCAATACAACCAGTCAGTGTCCGCCTGATGGCGAACTATCGCCTCAGCGATAGTACCACCAAAATGAATCATTTCAGAATACGGCCCCAGATTGCTAGGTTACCCTTTTAGAAACTTTGCAGCATTTGTTTTATGCCTTGCAATGTTTGTGGTGTGCTAAAAGATTATTTAGTTGCAGGATAAAAGCAGCTGGAGTAGGTTGCTCGGTTCTTGTTTAAATCTCTTGCAACAAACAGGGTAACAAATGTGCGAACCCTGCTCTGTAGTGCCCACCTCAAAATTAGCGATCAGCTGGCCTAGCCCAGCATCATCAAGCATAACTTAACATTGTGCTAGTTGGTGGAATATCTTATTAAGCAGTTTTATTGGTCAGGTTCAGTCTGTTCTCATCAAGGAAAGTCCACTAGAATTGGCCGAACTGCATATTTTTATAAAGTACAACATAGTTATCTTTTTTATAATATTCGTATTTCGCTACAATTTACCAATCAGTGAAATAGAAACAGCTAGTAAGCTGAAGAGACTGGCGTTGCTGCAGGAAGCGTGCACTACCTTTCGCACTAATTTCTTGTCTTTCCTGAAAGTTTCCCTCGATCATCAAGGATGGGTGGTCGTATCATGAAGAAAGACTTTAGTGAATGCTAGTTACGGAGGCCAGAAAATGTAGTTAGGTTAGGAGATGAGCCATATTAATCTGCACTGCACATATTAAGTATTGTATAGCCTTTTACATGCTTTTGGTGCACTGATGTAGCATTCTCGTTGTCTTCATTTTCCATCAATGCATTTGGCAGGGATGAGCTTGTGCTGATCGACTGGAAGACATCCAAGAAGCCAAAGCCACTGTTGTCGGATACCTACGACAATCCGTTGCAAGTGGCAGCCTATGTTGGTGCCCTCAACTACGACGACAACTACAAAATTCAGGTGGAAAAGGCTCCCTTTGCCTCCAAAATTAAGGTTGAATTCGTCTAGCTTTACAACCCAGTTTTATGCAGCAGGTGCTAATGTGTACTACCTCTGTGAAGTCAGGCTTTGGTGTTGACGAGACTAGTATTGTGAGGTGTTGCAGACGCCGCCACTGTCTAGTGTGTCCGAGTTTGCATGCAATGCAGTGCGGCATGCGTTTCTATTAAGTCGGCCACCCTTTCGTAGCACACAGTTGGTGTGACTGTTGAGAATGGCTTGGAACCTGTCATGTTGCATGGCACGACAGCCTAGAACAAGCCACTGTTTTGCATTGCTCGTGACAGATGACACCACCTAATCACCTAGGTGGCATCATCTGTCGACTCTCGTTCATACCAACTGCTGCCCTCGCACCCATTTAGAATCAAGTTATACCCGTGTCACACGGGCGTTTGGAAGGCCTTCCAACCGATAGTCATTTGACTCAAAGGTCAAGTTCGAGCTGCTACATGGGCCGATTTGACGGCCACCAAGTCTACAGTCTATCGAGTCAACGGAGCACCTTACAACTCTATCTCGATGGCCTTTGAGCAACGGAAACAGAAACAGCGCGAACATGCCCTCTCGTTCACAGTGTGCTCTAACTCACGGTTGGAAAGAACAAATCAAACCAAAATACTATATATGAGTGTTATTAATTATTAAATAAAGAATTCTATCCACTTGATATGTGCGAACTGCACATACTCTTGACAACAGCAACGTGCAGCGACGCAAATGTTGCCGCAGTTTTGCTACTCAACAACTTAAAAACTAAACATATATCTATGGCAATGTATAAACAATGTTTTTAATGTATGAACAAACATAAAAGAAATTATAGTGGTTTTAATGTTGTTTAACTTTTTGTGACATGAAAACGAAAATAAAAATTCGCAGCGCCACACAATTTGGTGAGACACGCCTGAACCACTCAATGGACTTTGAAAAGTGCCGTGTAGCAGCGCGACAACTGCTTTGAGTCTATAGAGCTGTGGCGTTTCGAAGGCCGTCGACTGGAAGGCCTTCCAAATGTGCCCGTGTGACACAGGTATTACTCTATTCATTGTGTCCGATTGCTAGTGCAGAAGTAGTAGCACACCACTAAACCTCTCAAGCGCTTATGGAATAACTAAATACCTATGTGGCCTTGTTCTAAAAAATTCAGTCAGCTTTGTTTTTTTTTTCATGTCTTGGTGCTTTAAATGCTAGAGCACTTGCAGCATTTAAATGCAAGAACATTTCTTCGCATACCCACCTGCCGTCGTGGTGTAGTGGACATGGCGTTGCGCTGCTAAGACCGAGAGAGTGCGACCAAATCCCAGCCACGGCGATCGCATTTCAATGGGGGTGAAATGCAAGAATGCCCCCAAGCCGTGCATTGGGTGCACGTTAAAAACCCCAGGTGGTCAAAATTAATCCACAGTTCCCCACTACGGCATGCCTCATAATCATATCATATGGTTTTGGCACATGAAGCCACAGAATTTTAATGATGTCTTCATTCAAATGCTCTCACATTGACAACATTCTCATTCACCGCCAGATGGGTTCTACTGCAATATATTTTATGAGTGCCTTGAGCAGTACAACCTACTTGCACGTTTGTTCATCTTATTTTGTATTAGACATAGCACCTTCTGTCGGCAAATTTGCACTTGTGCCCTCATGTAATATCTCATGAAAAGGGAACCTAGCTGTGTAAATAAATATATTACATACACTTGCAATATGTGTGTACCTTTCATATTATAATCAATCAACCTTATAGGCTTGCCATTATTTTATTGAACTCAGTCTATTTCTACACTTGATGCCGGAAAAAATGCCGACACTGGGGCTCGAGCACTCACAAGCTGAGCGGCTGGCGCTGACAGGGGACCGGATGGTTGGCTACAGGGAGATAACTAACCATTACAGACTGGGCAGGATGCGTTTTCCCCCCACATACCCATCACTTAATAAGCAGAAGGCACTAGTGTGGTACTTCATTCAAACCAATACGTATCCAAATCCGGTCGCTATCATCCAGAAAAATATTCGGCCAAATGTAAATTTTGTCAAAAAAGGGCATACCTGGATCGCATTATCTGGTCCTGCCCTCGGGTGCCCTAACAGGGCCGAAAAATTAAGGATGGGAAGCAGTGGGAGACCGTGCTATTCATTCAGCTTGGCGCCCGAAGACTATTTTTTGGCCGTCCAGCAGGCCAAGGTTGCTGCCAGAACCCAAGGGCTTCTGGCCGCTATCTAGGCAGGGTTGGCCCCCTTGCCAATCTGCCAACTACATAAAGTTATTTCTCTCTTTCAGCTGCTTCAACATTGCATGCTTTAACATTTTAATAAACTTTTCAAGAACACATTGCACACGATGTGAATGCAGTATTTGAATTATGTAGGGAGAGAGGGTGCGACACAGGTATATTAGGTCACCTGGCTGGCATTGTACCATACAGTTCCGTATCAGAATTAATTTGTGGCACGTTTAGATTCTACCGCCGACTTCATCATTAGCAGTGACCCCTCTTGCTTTGTTTTTGGCTTGCAACAAACCCAGGTCCGAGATGCCATGATCGTGATTGCTTATGAAGACGGCAGTCCATGCCAGGTTCATCACCTCGGACCTGCACTTTGTCAGAGGCACTGGCAAAGATGGCTGCAGAGGATACGCACCTACTGGATTCAGCTGCACCAGGGCGAAATGATGTTTGGATAATAGATTGAGAACATTTTGTGTGCGTTTTATACCGTCATGGACTGACCACTTGAACAATACAGCTGTGCAATCCTCCGGTCTTTGCCTTGGAGCTATAATGAAGAACAGCAGGCACCAGTCTTCAGCAGCGCTGTACGACATATGGAGAAAAAAAAATTCAATGGCATTTGCACATACAAGAGCAGTTTATTTTACTATGGAATGAACAATGCCCTTCTGAAAATTAAAGGTATGTTAACATGTAGCAGTGAGCTGATATTGTGTTCCACATGTAGAGAGCACTGTGGTGTCAAGATTCAACACCTCTTGCTAGTTGGTGACAATGGATACCAAATCCTTGTGATAAACTGTTGAGGCAGACTGTACGGCACTAGAGTTAAATTAATATGCATGATTTAGAATTTAATTGATATATTTGTTAATAAGTAGAGTCTCATTATAATGAAGTTGCATTTGACACGGAAATGCCTTCGTTATGTCCAATATGCACATACACACTAGTATTGGCGAAAAACAAACTCGCTATTACTTCTATGCGAAAGAAACATAAGCATGATGCCTACGACAGGCTAGCTGAGGGTCTCCTGCACATTTTTATGGCACGTCAGCTGCTTGTGCATATATGGTGGCACAGGAACAATAAATTACATACACGAGCTTTGTGCCATGGCTAATATGCAACAATACGATCAGTGTTATCGCACAGGCAGCTGCAGTTCAACCAAACCAAAGTCGCGACCCAAAGTGCAGAATGTGCCATGTCAACAAGGTTTTTTTTTTTTTCTCTCCGTGCATTTCAAATTGACCTTGAGTAATTAGAGAGTTTTAGAATTGGGGGCACAAGGCTCTGGGCCCCCAAGCCGCGTTGTGTCGGTTGCTCTTGGGTCTAGGTGAGCAGCAGAGCTTGAGGATTGGGTTGAGCGCTCGGGGCGCCGCAGTGTGGAAAATAGAAAGGTGCTTGAAAGAAAGAAAATGAACCTCTTGTCTTACAAGTGAAAACAAACAGAATGCATTTTTGAGCAAAAAGAACGAACAATGAAATGTAAGAAACTGTGTTAGTACCGGTTAGCATTACGAATTAAGTGTGCGATTCTAAGCCAAGTAAAGCCAATCAAAGCCAAGTGCTCTTAGTTTCTGTTTTCTTGTGACGCGCTGCGAAAAAACTGCGAGTTCACCCGCGTGAAATAGCGAAAATCAGTCGAAGTAAATAAAGTTTGCTCTGCGACCATCTGCTGTACGCCATCGCTGTCACCCACGAGGGCGGCCCAAGACGGCTTGGGGGCCCACGCTAGTTTTCAATTCTTGGGTCTTGGGTTCTGCGCATGCGCACTTGTGGCGCGCAATTTTCTTGGGTCCCCAAGCCGCTTGGGCCCCCAATTCTAATACTCTCTATTGCCAACTGATTTTTTGGGCACAAGACCCGACTCTGCGTTAGCACTTGGCCGTAGTGTAGTGCACGTGTGATCTTGTGCTCGATCGCTCATGAGGTACTAGACCAAAAATATTGAAGAGCTTCTTGCGACAGCTTGTCGCCAATCGCTCCGCCAGCTGTTGGCAAATTTTCGTCGCAGCTGTACTGCCTAGGCCGCTAGGCCTAAGCAATGCCGCTTTCACAGCAGTCGGCAGACCAAGTTGTGGTTTCGTGCCGAGCTCACAGCTGCCATTTACAGTACGTCATTCGCGGCCACATCAAGAGGCACACCGTGCAGCACCGGAAATGTTGATTTCCGTTGCACATGGGTTCTATGAACAGGTAGTGCGGTGCCGTGAGAAAGTCCGAATAAGCATGCAGGTCCTAAAAATCAGTCGGCAATTGTAGTTTATTGCTACCATTTATTTTGCTACATCTCTTGCCACCAAAATCCATACATTTTGAACCAGTTAGCATGCAAATTTTCTTCACTATAGCCAGTAAAACCTCGTTAATTCGGATTTCATGGGACCAAAAAAAAAATGTCCCGAGTGAACTGACTGTCGAATTATCGAGGGCATCAAGAAAAAAAACATATGCTTACTATGTCAACACACTTTTATTATTGAATGATGAATTCAGTTTCTATTTTGCAGAAAAGCAGTGCGAAAGCTGCAATTCTCGTCATCTCATGACTGATTGACTTTCGCAGCTGCTAAGCTCTGGTCTCGCGACTTTGTAGTATGGCTGCGGCGCGCGTCTTACACGCTTTTCGCCACCGCGCGCACATCGCAATTAATTTTTTGCCAGGAGACTGGTCGTCAACAGATCGTCTGTCACTCGCAATGTAGCCGACGCTTTTCATCCTCGACAGCTTTGCAACGAGTTAGAACAAAACAAACTGTTAGCTGCAATCGCTACGGACGAAACCACAGTCGCCATCGACATGGATGCCGACCTTGTGGGTCAAGGAGCAAAATCCCCCAGATTTTGTTTTTCACCATGTCTCTCGCACTCACTTGTATTCGCGCCTGCGTACAAACAGCTGGCGATTCCTGAAATGAGACATTAGTGCAGTTCTGAACATGATTCTGAAGACACGCGACCGACGCGCACGCCGAGTCAAAATGGAACTACTGTTAGCCACAACCGCTGCGAACGAAACCACAGTCGCTGTGAACACGATCATAAATGGCGGCTACCAGATAGTTAATATAACCAAGGCATGCGGCTAATTCGGTGTCATGCGTGGTGGTGAACGCACTAATAAGAGTTTTAAAGACACGAAGAGTTTATGGAGGCTATGGTGGCTAGTTTCGGCATTGCTGTCATTCATATACGATTTCTGTTGATGACTATGGCGATGCGGCCTCCATCGCTCCATCTCGGTTGGACCTTCGCAAGGTCTTTGCTCTTTTGCGTCGCACATTTGCTCCAATTAACCGATGTGCGGCCAAATACCACGGAATTAACAAATTTGATTGCATTAAATGCATACCTCTGACGGGGCTAAATGACGAGTCCGAATTATCCGATTTTCCGAGTCAACAAGATTTTACTATACTGTGCCAGATCCGGTCTTTTCGGTTTTGTACTATTGGGGGCGAGCTCCACCACTGGAAAAGCTGGCGCCACCGTAGGCGTGACGTGGCATGAGAGATCACGTGGACACAGCGGCCGCGTCGGCTGCTTCGCAACCGCCGAAGCGAGGTGAAAACGAAGGTTTAATGTACCGCCTGCGCTGCGGTTCTGATTAAGTGGTAAGGCTTTCCCGCCTTGGGTGTCAGTTTCGCAACATTTGAACGCACTATAATAGGTAGTGGCTGCCTTTGGAAGCGTGCAGCATGGTAGGCTACTGCTCGGTGCCGCTGTGCCGGACCTACGCAAGCGAGCCCGGTGTCGGCCTTATTCATACGTAGCCGCAGGACAAGAAGCTGCCCGAAGCTTGGCTCGCGAAACTTAGGACCGGCAGACAGCCGGTCCTAAGTTCCGCTACAACTCGGGTATCCGCTACAACTCGGGTACGCAGCAAGCACAGACGCGAGGAAGATTTCTGCTACGGCGCCCGCGGACTGCGCGATGTTCGGCGAGTAGCAGAAAACGCGCATTGAGACGGTCGCCCGAGCCTGCTGCCCCGCTCATGTCATGACGGTTTGGTCTATGAACTTCTTGATGCTAGATACTGGCAAGTTCACTGGAACGGAAAGGGAGCGGTAAGAAGCGCATTAAAAAAAAAAAGGCATATGGCATATATGGTCGTGTATGTGTTATGAATTAATGCACTGGATCACGAAAAAGATGCAGAGCGAAATCGCACGCTGAGAAGACCGATAAACATACAGTGCGACGCAACTTGAGAAATAATATTGAAATGTCGAAGAATTTAGAAGACAAAAGAAGATTGAATCGTCGCGACGGCGCATCACAGTCGCCGTACCTGGCGTCGATGACTCTATAACGAAATTATTTTTGAAAAGTTCTGATAGCGTCCACGCAACTATGGCTGCTAGTGTGCTGTCAAATGCTCACATGCTGCGGCCTAAAGCTCACGGCACGGTATGAAAACGCGCTCACAGCGAAAGCAAAACATTGTGCGCGGACATGCATGCAGACGCGCAGTGGGTTGTTGCGAACCCGTGCGATCGCTGCATCGATAGGATTCATTCTAGTATATGCTCCATTAGGTTATACAGCCAGCCTAATATAAGAACATATTTAACATAGTTTGCTCTCAGCGTTTGCCTACCTTTCATGCAAGAAGCCGGTTCGGGAGACTGCATCGCGGCGATCGCGCGCGGTGGCGTTCATTACAAGTATTCGGCAAACAGATAAGGGTCTGTAAACGATTTCGTGCTTTCGATTTGCCCAAGATTATTATTTCCACAGTAAGAAACTTCCCCCGTTTTGAGAGTACTTACAGAAATGTTTAGGAGGACTGCCACGCCGTAAGCCAAACCAATGAGAAGCGCGCCGCGTGATCCCTCATACTACGCAAGGGAGGCGCTTCCGACAGATGGCGACTCTGTAGTCCTCGCTCCCACAGGAGAATACTCCATTGAAATAAAACATGACTAACCAAATTATATTTAAATAAATATATTCATATTTATGTGATGATCGATATTATATCTATACAAATTTTGTCATGCATAGTCTAGTGGCAGCTTTGTACCAGCCTGCAATGTTACATACAGCCGCAAGAATTTTTCAAGGTGATGCTGTGCTAACAAAGTTGCAGGAATTTGATAACTCGATATGGCTGCTATCACGCCTCTGCTACCCTTCCCTCAAGTGCTCTCTCCTCACTGCATTCTACTCTTGTCAACTATGTGCAGTGGCATGAAAGCTACTTAAATCATCTGACAAAGCTGCACGTCCCAACAGCTAACCAGGAACGAGAACCTGGAGGGCTCCTCTATACTCTGCCTCTGATCACCCTCCGCACAATGCTGATGGAACAGAAGCTTCACAGAAGGATCAGTAGCAGACGAGTGAGCCACCTTCCCCCTCTCCTTGGGAAACATAACCAGATCTCAAGTTGGCACTCTTGTCCTTTTTCAGTCCTCCAATCAGCAGCCTTTACACTGGCAGCATCATGTGCATGATGCTTCTGGCATAAACATATGGGACGGGATGGGAAACTCCTAGAAAAGATAATGGGATTGATTATTGAATGCGTAGCTTTCCTGCAGTGCGCAGTGCTGCCATCTTTGGCAAAGATGAATGTCGCAGCACTCTATACATGATGCATGTTCTCAAAATTTGAAATTTCAGAGGTGGCTTGGGGCCCTTCAAGGGCTTCGGAACAGTGTTTGCCATGTCTACCTATACATCCTCTCCGTCATGGTGTTTCTATCGTCGTCATTCATCGGGCCACTTCATCACTGCCCTCAGTACACAGTATTAAAATGGAAAATATGCCCACCACTACCTCGTTTTTGGGATTGGCTCCAACTCTTGCCCCCGTGGCAATGTGCAGTTGGGAGCCGGACATGCTACCCACTGCATTATCATCCAGCTTTGGCGCTTTGCGATAGGTTTTGTGTCCTATACACAAAGAGCGATGGAAATTCGTGCAAATATTTTGGAGGCCACAACAATTTACACTGTTGCAACAAAGACAACAATGTGTGCACATAACAATGTGTGCACATCGCTATGAAGCCAAGACGTTTTTTTGGTCTAGTTGCTACGATCCTGCAAGTACATACAGCGTAAGTAGACGGGATGGGACACTGACCAATCGTTACCACTGGCAGGGATCACACCGACAATTGGCAGAGACCCGCAATTCGCAACTGATGTTCACACCGAAATGTCTCGCAATTTCTGCCATTCACGTTTGCTTGCACAGCCACGGCACCCTTTGACCATCGGCATACTTCGATGTCCTGCTCTCGTAGATTGGTTAAGCAGCAGAGACTCCAGTCACGCAGTTGAAGAATCGGTCAGTAAGCAACTTCCCGAAATTGTCCACTTTTAGACTAAGACAATGATTTGCAACCAACTCAGATGCACAACCTCTGTCGGCCGCTGGTGTGAATGCCATTAACAATATATTAGTCGAGAATGTGCCAGAATAAAGTATCAGTTATAAGTGAGCACTTAATCGGTTATAGCTCTCTGTTAATCTGCTCGCACTATAAAGGCTAAACCCCATGAGAGCGATATTAAGCACGACAGTGACGAGCGACAGCTTCGAGCGATAAAACGGGGCCGTCCCTTGCACAGATTGCTTGGTCTTGTTGCTCAATCGCTCGGTTCTAGAAATCTAGAATTCGTCGCTTGTCGCCTGGCAGTGCAATGAGCAACTAGCCAATAGTACAAAGCCGGAACTGGATGTACATAACTTGAGTACTACCAATCGTCGCACGGAAGGAGCAAATTATTGAATTTTTATACGTGCAAGGATAAGAACGTACTGCAAGACCCTCAGAAATATTGTACGCTGCTTTTTAGAGTAAAATACATTAACTTAAATTAATAAAGCATGCATCACGCTAGTTTCGGTGCCTATATTGCTATACTGCTGCCCTCATACCGGCAACACCAGGGAGACGTCGCTCGAAGTCATCACTCGCATGGGGTATGACCTGTAGGCGACGAACGAATGCGACAGCCATCTCCATTGAGTTGCCTGTTGCTGTCGTGCATAAGATCGCTTGCATGGGGTTTATACTTAAGTGCTTGCAACACCACTATGAAGTAGTTCCTGCAAAGACAGCAGTGTCTGCTGTGAAAAGCCTGCTACTGTTGCAGCAAACGAGTTGAATGATTTCCTGAGGTCTGCTGCTTTTTCTTCTCAATGCACAAATAAAAGAACAATAACCAAAAAGAGAAAACACTTCAGGGATTTTTTTTTCTTTTATTATTGTCCTTGTGCTTGTCTCCTGCTGAGCCGTGGCGAAATACCCGTCAACGCTGAGAAAAACCTAACAACGCCGAGATATAATAAGGATAAAAAAGAAAAAAAAAAACTTGGGGAGGAGGAGAAAGATAAACACGAAAGAAAAAAAATGGGGTAGGCATAAAATCACTGCTCGACGAAATCCTTAAAAAGAAACAACAACACTCAAACAAGAAAGACAGGATTCAGCCCCGACATTTGGTTGCTCTCTTGCTACCAATTACGTGCAGCACGTGCACACACAACACACACACAAAGTCACGCACACCGCCACTATTCTTCTGCGTCCCTGCTGCGCGTTTATAAAGGAAACTTTGAGGAAGGAAAGAAAAAAAGTCACCACGGCCCTCGTTCACGATTCCGACGACGACAATAATATAATAATCATTGTAATGGTAATTGTAACAACGGTCATTGTACAACACTGGGGATGATGTGAAAATCGTGGAGACGATGGTATGCTAGGGTAGACGGAAAGGCAGCAGAGGAACGGGAGAGGGAGGTAATGCGCAAAGGGAAATCACGTCGACGTAATGTGGAAAAAAAAAAAGAATAAGAAAAACAGACGAAAAAGGGCGAAGTGGGCTGCGTTGCACTAAAACGAACCTACATGACCCTTCTCTTCATGTATTGTTTTCCTGTGTGAGTGCATCTGCGTTAGTCGACGATGCACGTTGCGTCGCCTGTCAAGGGTGATTTGAGTGAGTGAGAATGAATGAGTGAGTGATGTGCAGTCTGCGTGTTTGCATCTTACAAAGGGCGGAAAAATAAAGTTCTTTGCTGAAAACAAATGAATGGAAAAACCTAAGGCGGTAGTAGACTATGCAAAGTAAGGAAGGGAAAAAGGGGAGGGGATGCCGATGTGTCAACACCTGCCACGCACACGCACACACTACACAAGTTGACACCGGTCAGTCAGCCAGTCGGTCGGTGGCTAGCCGCCATTTCTCTCCCAATTACCGCTCTGCGAAGGTTGCTTGATGGCGCTGATGGCCATCAACAACTACCAGTCCGCAGCCAAGCAAAGTCTTCCGACGTCTCTCCTGCTTTCCTTCGATTTGTTGCTGGCAGCCGTTCGTGAGCGGTTGGTTTGCTTATGGTTGCCGTTGCTGCCAAGCAGTCCCTGACGGTCGTAATCGGCAGCCACATTTTCACGGGGGAAAAAAAAAGGTGATGCGATGGAGGACACTTCATAGCGACGCTCCGTTTTGTGTTGACGAAAGCATCCATTCCTCTCAATGGTTTGCTGCTTCCTCTGCTTGTTCACAATCCTGTGACTGGCTCTTCACCTGCCAAATCAAAAGAAAAAAATGTCTAAGGTACAACTTTTATTGTACAGTTGGCATCAAAAGTTTGCAAACCACAGGATCTGAGAAAGAGCTGAATAATTTTTCAGCGTGGGAATGCAGCCAGATGTGCTCATTTCCAGCCTGTACTTGTACATGCAGACAACATAGTATTATTATTGATCCTTTAGATAGTCTCCCATTCCATTAGCCTAACAAAGTCTACGAGTGCTCCTGTGACAAAGGTATTGATGTCCCAATGCTATGCCTTGGCCATGGGAGGCACCGCAGTGGAAGGCAGCAACCCGAGGGTTGTTTACATGCACCCAATTGAAGTATGTAAATGTTTCGCTATTCGACCCTCACCGGCATGCAGTCACATTGGCCGGGATTTAACCCAGCGACCTCGTGCTTGGCAGCAGATTGCTGCAGCTACATATCCATGGTGCAAACTGTGTGCAGTGCATAACTGTACGGTACACTCACACGTCTTAAAGCTGCAGACGCTGTCAGCATCAGATTCACATCTTCCAATACTATTACAGCAAACAAGAAGCAATAAGACTGGCTATGCACCAACTAATGTGGCACACGAAATTGTAAGAAATGTAACTTGACAAGTGAAACAAAAACAAAAAACCTACTCCAATCAGTCTTTCGTATGAGTGCTATGTTAACAATCAGCAGATATCCCTGTCACTAATGCTGCATTCACATGACTGAAGGAATTGTGATGAGCATGAAAATAGCATATCCTGGCATGTTACCTGTTCCCATGACCTCATCACTTGGTCCGCATAAAGGATTTGCGATGCAACTGAAGGCCGAATTGTTGTTGGAGTTTTTCGGCTACAAATATCAAAACACAGATGGTGCAAAGCCTTACCCTGGCAATGACCCTCTTCAATTAAAATTGTTCGCTGAATTGAAACGTGTGCAAACAAAAACACCCGGTTCACACAATTAGCTGGGTGGCTGCAAGTGAAAGTGCGCAGTATTCCAACACATTTGCACTACAGCCCATTTGTTCTGGAGCAAGTAGGGTTGGCTCATCTCCTTTTCTGTTGTGTGAATGCTAGCCACAAGATGACCCAGTGTACCTCATAAGGCATGTGATTGATCCTTCTGCAATGTGAACCCGTTATAGCAGGATTTATGTAGACTGCCGTGCTGACGAATCGCAGTACCAGCTGTATGTGATTGAACCTCAGTCGCCAACATGTTTGGTGACAGTGTAGTGGAGATTTCTAGATTGATGTTGACCAGCTGTTGTCCTTTAAGGTGGACGTGACTAAGCACGAGTGTTTTCACATTTTGCCCCCATTGAAATCCAGCATCCGAGGCCAGGAATCGACCCTGTGCCCAGTAGCAGAACATCTAGCCACCGGGCCACTGTGTAGATGATAAGTACTGACACACGCAGATTGTCTATCTTTCTTCTGGTGACAATTTCCCCCCTATCTATAGTCACAAAATGTGCCAGTATGCAAGGACCAGTGATTACGCTAAAATGTATGATAAGCCACCTATACATAGCCAACGCACTTGACCCATAGATAAGATTCTGATGACTGACAATAGCGCTACCGGTGCCTTGCTTGTTATTCTGGGCACAAGTTCACTGAACAAAGAATTAAATCACTGACTCACAGTTTTGCACCTGCTGCTTATTCACTGTCACTACAGGTGTGAAAATGTTAAAAAGAAAAAAAAAAACATAAGTGATTGCTGACGAATTGATCAGGGTTGGCCCAATATAAAGCAGAGGGATCTCATACCGACTCTGATGACGTGGACGGGGGTTTTAACTTGCTGTACACTTCCTCGATGAAACTCCTCCTAGAAGTGGAAAAGGTGGGCGACAAGGCTCGATTACATGTTTCAAACTTGCCAAGCCATACCAGACAGAAATACGCATACGTCATGAGCCAACACTTAGATTACAATGTAGTTGCCGAATTGTGACACTGCGTGTAACCCCAGTTTATTGGTCTATGCACCAGCCAAGCTATTCTGCAGCATTAACTGCCTTGTAACATAGGACTGGAAGGGATCACAGCCAACATGGCCTTAGCGTACTCCCAACTGCATATTCACTCAGAACCCATGCTCACAAACAACACATTATGGCTATGTAAATCACAGTTCGTTCTAACTGAAGACACCCAATTAACATTTCAGTTGTGACTGCAGTTCAGATTTGATATAGACTGGAGAAATGTTTATCAAAGCGCCTCTGCTTAATGCATCACATCGAGCACTTTATTAGCCCCAGCGAAACTGAATAAATGTTAAAGTCATGCTAACTTGAATTAATTCTGTGTTCCCTTTAAGAGAACAATATTGTAGACTTAAGGCTACACTGTGCACTTTACGAGAGTCTGGCCCTTCTTTCCATTCCTTTAATTTTGCATGGCCTGTTTACTTTCATGAATGCAGCCGCAATTAAAGTGGCATATACACTTTGCCTTCAGCATTTCACCCAATTTCAATCTTTTTTTTTTTGCGGAAAATAATAACTCTCTAAGGTGTGCAAAGCAGTGGACCAGTATACAACAAACAGTTACTAGTGGACGTGAATATCATTTTGGTTCTTAGGTGCACTCAAATATGGGACTACATAGGCCAAAACTCAAAATATAAAACGACAACAGTGACTCGCCAACGTTAATTAAGTACAGTAAAACGCCATTAAATCGAAGTTGTAAAAACCAGAAACAATTTCAATATAAGTGGAGTTTAGAGATAAGCGAGTTCATGAAAATACAAACCCCTGGCCACACAAAGACTACGTAGAGCCTCTCAAAATAGGTGCCAGTAGCAGTTAAATTTCTCGCAAAGGCTCGCTATACCAGAAGCGGCATTTTCGGTAGATCACTTTTGCGAGATACTGTGGAAAAGGCAATACTGCAGCCCTGAACTTGTTACAGTGAAACCCCATTGATATGTTCCTTGCTGTTGTGTTTTCCTGGCTGCTGCACTGTGTTTTCATGGTCCCAACCCAAGTCCCGCTGAGTCCTATGTATTATGTTCCCATTCGATACAGCGCCATTCTGTAATGTTCCCGCATTTTACATTGCATTTGAAGGCGGCTGCCACATAAATTTGATGGTGCAGGCAGAAAGTGGCTCTCGCATATCGCAACAGATGACCAATTTGTTGCAACAGGCGACCAATTTGTTGTTGTTGCAACAGGTAACCAATTCGTTTCAAAACTTCCACACTTTCAAAATACAGAGATTATGCTTAGACGAAGCTACCTTGAAAGCAATGAACCCATGTAAAGCGACTGAAATACCCAAGACTCTTGCAGAATCACTACAACGCACCACAGTTCCAGAACTTTGGTCACATCTCCATTACTAAGGTTGAAGAATTTGCTTTACATGTGCAATTTCGAATTTTATACATTACTGCATACTTCTCAGACATTCCAAAATTGCAGCTTCACTGGCATACAGACCAGATAATTTCTGCATTCTGCAAATATCTGTAAGATATCTTTTTTTTTTCAGTAGTTTTAAGTAGCCAAAAATACAAAGAATGTGGCAGAGTCTCACTGGCAGCTGTGCTGCTTTTATTCTAGTCTTTCCATACAGTGCATGCCTGCAAGGAGCCAATTCCAAAAATAGCGACATCGGTTACACATAGTGTGAAGAACAGAAGAACTGCACAGCGAACTTTTGACAACTGCTTGCTGCTGCAATCAATGCAAGCAGAGAACTACACAGTTCAGAGGAGTTCAATTGGCCCTGGAAACGGTTTCCGCTTACTTGGCGAGAATTCCTCCACCGGGAGGGAGGCCGGGCAGGTCTTCCTCAGCAAGTGCCTGGATGATGTTGTTCAGCTCTGCGTCAGAGCCCTCCGAAACTATCTCTGAAATATGAAGAAAGCAGTCAGACAAAATCTCGGCTGGTCAGTTACCTCATTCGCTAAACATCCAAAATTGACCAAGAGTTGATTCCGTGGACATTACACCAAGAGAAAAAGACAGGAAGAGGGGAAGAGGGAATACCATGTATTTCCCTAACATGGCACACGCATGACTGCCCTGTGCGGCTTCTCCCTGTCATATTCTCCTTGTGCGACTGGGCTTTCCCACAGCATGCAATCGACATCTTTGCCAGAAATCAACAGAAAGAAAAAAAATTTCGTGTCATTTTCTTTTTAACTACGCCGTGGCGCCATCTCTCTGCACTTTGAGTAAGTTTCAAACGAGCACAACTCCCAGGTAGCTCACCAATGTGGCATGTCGCACCAGAGGAATACGACAGGTGTCCCACCAATGGATCATAACACACATGAACAGACTAAAAAAGGTGCTGCCGCAGTGAATGCGTTCCAATTTTTCGGCTGCTTGAACGTTGCTGACGCACCACACAAGCAGCAGCCAAATTAGAACAGCAGGGACTGACAAGCAACGCAATGCCTTCAGATGACATTTGACTTCTTTCCCGAAACTTTGCTGTTGCCGACTTCCCTTGCTTCAGGAATTTGTCTGCGTAAACTTGCTTGAAGCAAGCACCCCTCTGGCTTCCCTTTACCAGCAGATCTTCAACATAAGGTATGGAGATCAACGAGTGAAGCAGTTTTGTGATCTGATCTTTTTTTCTTTTAAACTTCACTCAAAATTTGCAAAGTAGTATAGCGGGCCGAAATCCACTGATACAGAAAATTTGGCAAAGTTGGCAAGCATGTATGTGGCATAGCCACTCATTCATGAGACATGAAGTCCACAAGCACGAAAGCACTGTCAATGTTACAATTAGTGGCCCCACCTAGCTACAGCTGCATCCATCCAAATTTGCAGAAGACCTGCACTCAAACAAAAATTTTTTTTAATAAGACTGTGCTAATGAAAGAAAGGCCTCCATGAACTTGTCCTGAAAGATGTGGTCAATTGATCAACCTGCACGTCACCGCAGTGTGCATTGTGGAATCAAAGTGAGGGAATGCATCAGTCAGCGCATCACCAACTGTTATGATCCATGTCCACTCATGCAGCGATAACAAGAATATGCGAATAAACGTATGTTCATTTGGGCCAAGCGGTTGCTATCATCACTTGCCTGTGATCCTCTTCTCAATGAGCTGATTCAGTTCGCGGTCATGTTGCAGTGCCTCGTCACTCACCGATGGAGCACCGGGAAACAGCACAAGGACAATGCTCATGTTGTCCTTACTCCCCTGCATGTCAAGATAAGACAGGCAAGGACATAGTAACTGTAAAGTATACACAGGTTAAAAAAAAAAGAAAGAAAGGAGGCTTGCAAAGTTAATTGACATACAGTCGACTTCTGTTAATTTGGCTCTGGCAGGACCGACGAAATGCACAGAATAATCTGGAGGGTCAAATTAAGCAAGATGCAGAAAAAAAAAAAGCCAAAACACACCAACTCATTACACAGTATTTGGCTGATTCTAAGAAGCCCCCAAATCAAATGCATGCCCACTTTTTATCTGCTGAAACTAAAGAACTAATGTAGAAAAGACATTAGAGCTCCCAAACAAAGTAGAAATCTAACATGCACCTGATTTTTTACTAAGAAAAATAAGGAACGACCCAATGGCAACCGATTTTCTAGTCAGCTTCGCCGCAATACAGCCAGATTGTGCGGTGAAGCATGCGAAAGCTGCAAACACAGTTTTGATTTCGTTTTAGAGAGCACCGTCCTGGAAATTTCCGGCCCAATTTTCTTGGAAAAAAAAAAGTCACACGTTACAATAGACTAAATACAGTAAATAGACATTGTGAGCCACCGTTAGAGCTTAAGAATCTTCCTAGGGTAGGCAGAAAACGGGTGCTTTCGGCAGAAGATGACAAGTGTTGAACGCATTCGCTGTGCTCTAAACTTCACCGAGACATGCTGCCAATAAAGGGGTGGCTATTCGGGTCACGATAGGGGTCACGTGCACAGATACTGACTGGTCCAGTTTGAAATATCTGGCGAAGGCCAACTTTAGGATCAAAATAATGAAAGTTTAGGCCTGTAGAAATGCATAAGTGCCGGCCAGGACCTTCCGTCGAGATCGAATTAACCAGAGTCGAATTAATGGATGTCTACTGTATTAGTGCGTGCTACCAATATCTTCTATACTCGCAGACAACTTTCTGTAGCTGTGAAGGGAAGGCTATGGAGGCAAAGCACACACAAGTGAGAACACTTCTGAAAAAAAAAAGAGAGTCCCACATTTTTATTCACGCAAGTTTAGGCTGGAGAAGAGAAAACAAACACCTTATTAGCAACAGTTCAATAAGACAGAGCACACCACTGAGTGTAAAGGTTTAGTCATTTTGTGGCTTTTCCCTTTCGCGCCTGGGGAAACATGAAACTGTCACACGTGGAAGCTGCATCGATTCAGCGTCTGTTCCGAGCACCCAAAAGCACTGTCAAACACTGCTGGACTACTTGGCGCTGTAACACACATGCAGCAGTCACACGCCCACAGCTTTCCCTTCATAGCCACAGAAAGTTGACAGCAAGTGTAGAATGGCATTGTTTTCCCTTTTTTACTAAAATACTTCTACATTGTCTGTCTACATGCAATAAACAGAGAACTCCGTGCTTATTTACGCTTTTGAGGAAGTGGCTTTGACAACAAAAGCAGACATCCAGGCACACATGCCCTTTGAGAAAGAGAAGCCAAGACCAAAAAAGGAAAAAACAGCAGATCCCACACCCTATGAGAGAATCACGACCTACATAACACGCATGTCATGACCTATCATTTATGTTTGACATACACTCTTGTCATACTATGCAAATTTTGGTACATACCAAGAATTAGGTGGCTGTTTCATGACCTACAAGACATGCATGTCATGACCTATCATTTATGTTCATCATACACATCATATATTCATAATTAATATTTATCATACATTGTCATACTATGACAATTTTGGTACGTACCAAGTTAACGAAACGACCGTGAGAGCACCGGGATGTAGGCGGCTGTTTCATGACATACATGACACACATGTCATGATATTCATGTCATGACCTCAGTTATGTTTGTCCTGCACTCTTGTCATACTATGCCAATTTCGGTACACACGAAGTTAACGAAACAACTATGAGAGCACCAAGAAGTAGGTGGTTAGACAGATACTCTCAAAGTGGCAAATGTTCGCTAAGAAATGCTTCGCATTTAAAACAGCTCAGCACAGGACGTACCCGGTAGAGGCAGATGTCAATGACGGCAGCGCAGAGCTCTTCAAGGTTGTGCGAGATGCAGAGCTGGTGGTGTACAAAGTGGCACAGCTCTTCGTTGCTCATCACGTCCCAGATGCCGTCGCACGCGAGCACCAGGAACTCATCTGACGACGTGTCCCGCGCCTGTACCGTCACTTCAGGCTCTGGTGACACCAACTGCTCGCAGGGGCCCCTTCCAGCCACCTGCGTGTTGCACAAGATCTCCGGTTGCGACACGAGGGATATCAGAGTTATAGCTTGTTTACATATGTATGCAATTTACGGAATAGCTGGAGACAACAGGTTACAGGTGTCACTTGAGTTCGACCAGAGCATACAAAACTACGGCGATGTTGAACACCGTGTGCTTGCCACAGCTGTGAGTTGGCACCACTGTTTCGTTGTAGCGAAATCATAAAATTTTTTCATCGCAATCGCCTGCTTCAGTTTCATTGTAAATGACACCAGCAAACAATGCTCACATAAAATATGGTGTGAAACTGAACCTAATGCTACCTCAATGAGTATGTAAACAAGGACCCACCTGTTTGTACTCAAAGTCTCCCAAGGCTCGCGAGACCGCCAAGGAGCCATTGACCCGCTGAATCATAACAGACCCGCCAGCCCGTTGGATGCGCTCCTTCTCCCCGGGATTGATTGGCTTGTGGTCACGGGTCGTGAAGGCCGGTTGGCCGTTCCGGCACAGGAGGGCGCGCGAGTCACCACAGTTGGCGAAGTAGACGTGGCTGGGCGAGATGAGAGCACAGACGGCCGTCGAGCCGCTCTTGTCCTCCCCCGAGGCCACCTCGGGTAAAGCGCGCATCTGGTCATCGAGGCAGAGAAAGCCCCGGCGGATGCCGGTGGCCACCCGCTCCGCCAGCTCCTCCCCGCCCTCGGGAACCCACAGGAAAGCACAAGAAAGAAAAAAGTGGTGATTTGGGAAACAATTTTCGTGATGCACAGGAAAGAAGACCAGTAAGAAACTTGTCTCGTACCAAGAACACTGCCCATCAGTCTAGCATTGATGCACATTTTACAATTTTATTGCAAAATAAACTTGTGTCCAGTTAACTGCAGAACTTCAAAAGATACGAATGCAAATGCCGGTCAGTTTCTCTAGAGGACAGTTTTCCAGAGACAGATCTTTGACACCAGCTTGAATCTCTAAATTAGCCTACAGCACACAAATATTGTTCATTCTTTACCCTTAATTATGTGCACAAACTGCAGGGATTGTCTTATTCATTAGCACCAATTGGCAATGACCACTGGCTGAGGCCATTCTTACAGTGCCCTTAGACTTTCTGTAAATGATGCCAAGCCCAAAGGACATCCCGTGAGTTTCTGAGCAATGGGGTTTTAACTTCACAGCCGGGAGCAAGGTCTAGGGAGGAGAATTTGTTTGTCCCCTTAAGGTGCAGTGTGCACAACTGTGCCCACCACAAGGATGCACTACGCGGCTTGATGTAGCAGTATGCCAGAGAGCTGAGTGAGCTAGAGGAAGTGCCAAAATGTCACAATGTCTTGTTCGCACGTGACCACCTTCCGCATTGTAGTGTCACGACACGTACACCTCCTGAAAAACGAAACTGAAAGTTGTAGAAAAGCTATTACACTAAAATATTTAGGGCACTTCGAGGCTTGCCAGTATTTTCTCTGGTGTATCTAGGTGCAAGACCTTCATTTAAAGCAAAAGGTTAAACATAGAAAAATGTCACATAAGCACTTTTATTAATGGCATGCGTAAAGTGCAACGCAAGCTGCTTGTCTAATCAGATTGAAAACCACAGATTGTCAATACATCTGAAGCAGACTAGGGGTGCTTATTCTGGACACGTGCAATTTTGTCACAGCGTCAAATTTACTATCTTTTCATCCCTGGTCGGCTATCATGGTGGCTCAGTCATATCCGGCATCTCCGGCTCTAGCCATCAACATGGCAGAGTTGAGCACTCTGTCCCTGCTGCTGCTGCTACACTCACCTCTCCAACGTCTGAGGTGGAGGCCACGGTCTGGGCAAACTCATCCGTCTGGATGATGGCATCCAGCAGGTTCTGGGCGCAGTGGGCCGACACACGGGCGCCCGCGTGCCCGTCGAAGACTGCAAAGAAGCTCCAGCGGTCCAGGCCGCAGGGCAGGCCCACCATGGCGCAGTGGGCGTCCTCCATCTCGACGCGCCAGCCCTGCATGCTGGCCAGAGCGTATCGCAGTCCATTGCCTTGGCCCCCCTCTGTGTGCTTCTCCACCTTGGGCTTGTCCAGGAAGGCACCCATCTTCCCACTGGTGAAGAGCCGCCGCTTGGACGACGGACCCCTGCACATAGGGGGGGGGGGGTCATGAGCGAGTCGAGTTACTGTTGTAACCAGCATGCTGTACTGGCTCATGGAATGGCAGCACCCATGAATAGGAGATGCCCTTGACTACCATCCAAAGCACTCTAGATGTGGCTCGCATTTCACAGCAATGCCTGTTATAAGGCAGAAACAACTGACAGTAGCATAACGCACAAAAAGGCGAGAGACAAACGGAAGCACTTATTGCAGTGTTCAATGGAGCTTAACACTCACCGAATAATATAGCACATTGAATCTGACGTTTCAGAGCTGAAACGGGTCCCTCTCCACAACATTTCAGGGCCAATACGGGTCCTATATAGGTACCTCTCACACAGGGGGACCTGTATGGGCTCTGGAATGGGAGAATCAATATTTTATTTGGGAATGTTTTTCTTTTTGCTTTAGACAGACGGGAGCATTACACTCTTGCAATTATTCAGAACAATGAGCAGTTAATGGAGCAATGGGACACTTTTTGAAAACAATGAGTAAATGCTTCTTTTTCCCGACAATATTGCCACAAACATGCCAGCCAAAATTTCACTGCATGCAGAAAGGAACCTACTACCTTGCACAATAGATCGCTTGCTCTCCCCTGTCACTTTGAAAAAAAATTTTTTCCCTGTCCTATGTGACATCAGTGATGATGTTAGAACAGGTGCTACGGCCCATAAACGCCAGCCATTGAGTACATGCATACACATATTTTGAGATTTTGCAGGAAACAGGGAAGTGGTGGTCGTTAACGCAGCCTGCCCGTCCTGTAACCGCTTAACGTTGTCTATTCAGATGCATACTCAGAGTCGCAATTTTCTGTATAGCCGGCATGACAGTGGCAGCCTGCGCACGAAAAGTGAAGCAAAAAAGACAAAAAATTATTTCCTTTACAAAGCACCAAATAGCATCCCCCCTCCTTCCTGTGTCTGCCGCTTTAATGCGAAGCATCCTGTGCCTTATTCCAGGCACTCTGCGGGAGATAGGTTCCTCTTTTACCTAGTTTCGGCCTTCGTCGATGAAAAGAAATGTGTGACCGAAGGTGGCAAATCAGTTCTGCAGAATCAGGACCAATTTTTCCTCAAATGCGAAGCTTTCTTTTTGAGGAACCCAAGTGGGTTTCCTTTGTAGCTTCGTGCTACATTCTAGTAGATGAAAATTTTTCCCTTTTGTGATCGAGGGCGATAGTGAGCATCTATCTTCCTGCACCACGGCCCGACGTTCTAATCATTAGGTCACAATCGCATGCGCACTTCTCTTGTGTGACGACCAACTAGGGTTCCAAGACAATTGGCGCAAGCGCCATGCGCCAACTTCTCACATTACTTTCTTGCGACAGCTAGTGCTTTGAGATACTGTATTAGAAAGCACCGATTTCCGGATCGGCCCACATTCCCCAGTCCTTCCCCTTGTAGGAGCTAATGCAACACAGATTCTGTCTGACGTTGCACAACCTTCATGATGGGGCCCAGGTTGAACTGGTCTTAACATTTCTTTGCCAGAATGCAAATGCTATCATTGTTCTAACATAGACCACATGACAGAGATAGGTATGTACAACTGTATCACATTTAGTCGCCAGATGATGTCACAATCTGCGTTTTCTTCTTCTTACACCTGCCCAGTACATATGCAGACCTAAACAACTGGCATGTCAAACTAATAGAATGACTGGAGTAACAATCATGCAGTCGCTGTCACACTATTATCACCGCAATAAATTTCTTGCTGCTGTCGTCGCACACACGCTCTTGTTATACAACTGTTTGCCTTACACAAAAATGTTGGCACATCGGGGAATGCTTTGTGGAACTGCAAGCAACACTGAACAGCCAGCAACCAGCAAAATGCTTCACGTAACACCGAACCCTGAGCATTATTCACTTATGGTCACAGTACTCTTTCAACATTCTATAAAATATTGTGTACCTTCACATAGTACTTCATTGTTGCATACTTCCACTCCAGACAAATGCGAACGTGTGGTAAGACTAGTACTGATAAAAGAATACTTCAGTGCCTTATTGGAGGTCATTCTCTAAGCTTCAAGCCTTGCTAGCACACACACACACACACACACACACACACACACACACACACACACACACACACACACACACACACACACACACACACACACACACACACCCACACACACACCCACACACCCACCCACACACACACGCACACAAGATAGGTAATTATATCATTTACAAAATAGGTCCACAGTACAACTTACGAATGTGTTCAGCATTTGATACGATATATAAGTTTTATATATATTGCCACGTTGTGGTGATGATGAGAGTTAATAATCTAACTTTTTATTGTGTTTACTTGTGAGATAGCAAAAGAAAGGGGGGAGGAGGAGAGGTACTACAGCTGCTGGTTTCTTTCCAACTTGTCCACGTTTTTTGGAAGAACACAACAGCAGCAACCCAACCTGTTCCACCTTTCTATCACAACTGAACCCCCCTTTCCCTCCTTTTTTTTTCTTTTGTTTTGGGCGATTTGACTTCCCTTAGCTTATTCTGTACACCATCTTACCTCTTTCATTACCGTGAGAAATGCGCTCATTTTCAGTGCTTTCATGTTTTAACATTTTATTTCAAGACATAGTAGGCGTAACATATACTGTGATACACAAAATTAGAGCCCCATCACTCGTGCTTTGAGTGGATGTATAGCAGTAATAATTGCTAAGACAATGTGAAACTTCAGAGAAGCACCTGGTTCACAAAATATGCGCCTGGTTCCTAGTTCCCAATTTTTCTAAGTCAGATCACGCAAAAAAATTGTAACGATTTGTTGGCGTGAATACTAGCCATAGTTGTACTTGATATTACTTGACAAAGTTGCACTTGACAGTACTCGAAGACAGCTATTAAAATTACACGCAATCATGAGCATCTACTATTTTTTGAGACATTGTTAAAGCAGCCTATATGTCTGATCAAGAAAATTACAACTCCAGAGAAGCTTCTGCGTCTTCGTTGCTGGTGTCATTAAAAAAAAATTATCTTGCTGGATAGAATGAAGCATAAATGTGGAGTCTGTTTATTGAAGAAGTGCCAGGAGCACTGGAGGCTAATCTTGACAATAACTCCTGTGGAGTTTTTATTATTCAGACTCCAGACTCCCCAATCTGCCAAGAATTGTCAGATCTGACAAACACCTAAAGTTCAGTCATCATCTCAGACAGCGCATTATGTTGCTAAAAGCAATTTCAAAATAAATGTATAACGATGCGTAGAAAAACTGTCGATCAAATTGATCGACCTCTACAGGCACAGTAACGAAAGAGCTAAAGAGTCCTCCTCCCCCAGTTTAAGTGGGGAGAGTGAAAGGTGTAATGGTGCATTTTGACTGGCACACACACATAATTGCAATGTGTGTTTTTCCCCCCCCGAAATTTGTGTGCTTCAACACTTTCTACTCATGTTAGAATGTGCAGAAATAATGACTCTGTCAAGTTCCGAGTGCAGCAATTTTTTTCCTAGATTTCTCAGACATGCACATAACTGAATATAAACTCGCAGTAAATGGGAAACATGGGCCAACTTGTGCATATTCACATTGAAAACCGCACAAAAGTAGACAAGTACAGAGTAAGGTAGACGCACAGGAGCTCACTGTGTCTATTTTAATTCCTCGTCGCAATGCTTATCCAACGTTAGCTTAGCGTACTGATACATAGTTTCAAAGTTGTACCAAGTCCACCAGACATTTTTTGCACACAAGGGGATGACAACAATGATGAAGTTTGGAGCTTGAGAAGCATATTTTAATTTGATGCTAAAAGTTAGTTTCAAAATGCTGTACGTGGCATCATGACTCCATAACACAGTAAAATCTACCATTGTTTTGTAGCCATAAAGCTAGGTATGATTGAGCTGCTAATAATATGCGTGTGCAAATAATTTTTTGAGACCAAATCTGATAAAAATTGAATAGTGCAAGAAGCAAATCAAATTAAATCGAATACTTCACGAATAATGAACAGTTACTTCAACCAGTACTATAAAACAATGTTCACATCATAGTATTAATAATGTTACCAGCTTTCTGTTATTACATTGCGCATTATGAAGCTTTGCTTATCAAAAGCAATAATGGAGCATTAGGAACATATGTAGTTTGTTTGCATGCCCAGGACTTTTCAGGGAATGCAAATGATCATGGTCCAACCAGTAAAGTATGTCTCCCTGAGACGTAGCCCGCTCATAACTTCTTACTCATTTTTTATGCCTACTATAGCCGAGGGGATGAAATTTAATGTACTTTTGCTCCTATTTTGTGTTTGACTGAGCACAATTGATGATTCTGAAGCATTCGAAAACTACCTATCCCCAAAAAATATTTGTCTTAACAGTGACTATCCATTCGCAGACTGAATCCAGCAGGAAAGTATTTCGTTTGTTATTCAAGAGTTTCGAATATTACCAAACCCCTAACTATTAATGATGTAAGTAAGAGTGCTTTGTGCATCTGGCTGCACCTATGTGTGGTGGCCGCACCAATCGCAGGAATGATGCGAGCCAATGTATTGAGAGTACCATGACATCACGATGCATCGATCCGTGGGTACGAAGCCAAAATTGGCTTTTGGAAACAAGTATTGTAATAAATTACTTGGAGTTCTCTGTCCCTTGCCAGCATTTTCTTTCTTAAAGTTTTAGAGAGTTCGAATGCTCATTTGGCACAAACTACTGGCAAGTCAAAATTGTTTTGCGACTACTTCTTTAGCCAATCTGATCTTAAGAATAAAGTCTTGTGTCAGCAGTTCATGACTCCAAAGTAGCACCATTGTTAGACCAGTGTTGTCTATTGTACAGCCAACGTGGCCCAACAATGGACGTATATCCCCTTCAGGAGCTGTGTGCACAATTATACGCACCAAGATAAACTTGGACAAAATTAGCAGAAAAACCCTTACTCTGTTCTGCTGCAATACGCTTTTAACCCCTTCTCTACTGCTGTCATCATAAGGAGAGATAATGTGCAGCGTGAATTGATGACTAGCATGCCCGTCGGCTTGCACCTAGTTGCCATTCTTGACACTAGATGGCAATATTCATCGTAAAAGCATAGGTGGTGCCCTCTGGATTTAAAATGCAGATCTTAAAGGCTATGCTTTTGCTGGTTGGATGCAGCAGAAGAGACACCGAAGCCAGAAACATGTCACAGACGTGGGGTTTTGGACACCACCTATGGTACTAGTTTTTATTTAAAGCTGCTTCAACAGTCTTGCTCAAAACGTGGCTGCCTGCATGTTGCATTTCTGGAAAGTTTGAGAAATTTGGTACAGTTTCCATCATTTTCCTGCGATAAAAAAATGTTTAATGAATCTGAAGATACGAGAAATGCAGTCGTACGAAATTTTCAATTACCAGATTTCAGTGGTACCTGAAGGGGATGTCGGCCTTAACTGCTGTGCTGCTAGAGCAGTGACATGAAGTAGGCGACAATAAACTGCATTTAGATGTATGCAGCCGGGGGCAACAATGGCTACTTGGGTACGACATTCCCACTCCGATCCCCACAAAAACTATCCCCGAGGAGCGCAGTCTTACTGGCTGAACCAAAGAAGCCGGTGCAAGCGTGGCGAGAAGCCTTGGCTCACTGGATGTGGACGCCAGCTACACATTCTACGGACCCCAAGATCGGCTAAGGGGCTGGGGTCTCGGCCGTTGCACTTCTGCAACTCCTGCACAAAGTGCTGCAACAGAATGTGCCATTGGAATCTGGGTTCACTGCACTTACGCAGCAGTTACGGCCACAGAAATTGTTTTAATAATAGTCGAACCTCAAAATAGCAAATATTGACATAATGAAGCAAACGAAATTCTGTTGGTCGTGCCCCACTTCAATTAGTATTTTAGTACTATACTGATGCCGAAAATGGCACTATATTGCTTAGAACAGACTATATGCAACTATGGAAGAACTATATGGCTTACAGCAAAAAGAACATCTGTTCGCTCTAACCTCAAAATGTGTATTCTGGCAGCGAAAATCTCAAATGCTCAGCAAAGCAACTTCAAACTGCTCATTCTGGACATGTGTGCATATTTTAGCAAACAGCCTTGGCTTCACTGACCCCCCAGCTGACAAGCCAATGTACAGGTAAGAGTGATGACACTGACTGAACATTTGCATATCAACAATGGTGCTAAGCACATTTGTAATTTAGCATTGTTTGTGTGCTATGTACCAGCACAGCAAGCCACTGACGGGCCATCGAAATCAGCAGGAGACTCCTTGCCCGCTCATCGGAAGTATCAATGTTAGCATTTCTCTCACATGGACCCATTCACAATTTTTTCATTATAAGGAGGTCTGACAATATTGTTTGCCTGCAAACAGCAATCGCTTGTAAAAATCATTCCAATATGATTTTTCACTCCCATTACGAAATGTTTTATGGATTTGTGGAAGGCAACATTTGCCAGCCACCTGGGAGTAACTACAAAGCCCCGGGTTTCACAAAATTTTCAGAATTAAAAAAAAAAAGACACCTCTGGTCGAGGTTCAAATTCAAGACTAACACCTTTCCAAGCCAGCCACTCTACTATCTGAGCTAACCAAGAGGCTAGCAGACGGATGTGCGAGGCCGAATGAATCAAGAATTAAACCCTTTATGAACAAATGTTGCCTACAGGCAACACGCCAGATGATGTTTTTCTTGCCGAGTTTTCGAATTTAGTACAAAGTTTCTCACTAAATGTCATCGGCCAACACTGAGTCACAAGCAGCAAGCATTGTCTGTTGGATTAGAGGAGGAGCACCGCACAAGGAAGAAGTTTGGCACGTGACTCGCTTTTGTATGAAAGCTCGGTCAGAGGAGACAGACCGATGCAAGATCTCTGGCTGCAGTGGTATCACACAAGTAATGCAAAGCAAATTCAATGAATACACCTATGGTTCACTAACGACGAGTACTGTCTGTACAAGTTGCAGACAAAGGCATAGGTGGCTTGGGGTAAAGCTCGCTCCCAGTGTTCTGGCTGGTGTTGGTCCCCTATTACTGAAAAAGTTTCCACTAAATATCTTTTTGTCGAAAGCGCTTTTGTGTGCATTTTGAACATTTAGATAAAGAATAAGCATTTCTTTCGGGTATTTATGTGCCTTGCCCTTGAAGGGTCAAAGTGCTAGGACGCTGCATAGAAAATTACTTTAGAAATTCCTTTGATTCCTTTAGAATCAGGGTAAACCATGTTGCAGGCTGAGAAATGCATGCGATTTGCGCTTTTCAGAGGCATACTTGACTTTAAAGAGAGTGCCCACAAATGTCGACAATGGTAGCAAACAAAGATTTTTTAAGAGTGCTTGCAGCCATCTTTCTTTTCCATGGCCACCTCAGCCGAGATATAGCATCCTCTTTTGTAAGCCGAGTAAACCATGGTCCAGGCTTAAAAAAGCGTGCAATTTTAATGCCTCGCAACGTTTCCTTTAAAAGTACTTTAGAAAACGTATCCACATATGTGGACACTCGTAGCGAAGAGGATAAGCTTTTAGTTGCCAATTCTACATCCACAGGCACCTGCCAGTGTATTAGCCAATGTGACACTGACATACGCTGCCTATTCTGTGTCACCCCCCCCCCTCTCTCTCCCTCGATGCGTTTATACTTTGCTTTGCAAATGAAGGATCTGTACTGCTAAGTGACGCGGTTACCTCCCAAGCATGGTGTAACTAACGGAGAGAATTGTCAGACAAGCAAGTCCAACTACTACAGACATCACTAGCTTCTTTAAGTCCCACATTGTCCCAGAGTTTGCCACACTTTTTACAATCTCAGCAATGCAAACGGAATTTATACAAGGTAGCCAAGTAAAGATACACCAAAAAAAGTCACTAGAGCTAGTCTTGGTTAATACTACATTTGTATTCCCTTGAATTCATTATCTCAAACTTCCTGGTCCGTGCCTATGACCAAGCGATAGGAAATAGGAATGGTTATTTGCTCCAACAATGACTAAAGGACATTGCAAGGCGGTTTTGAAATGTCCCTTGTTAACGAAGCTCAACAGGAAATACTGAATCAGTTTCAGTAGGATGCCCCTGTGTAGCCTTCACTTAGCCTGCTAATAATTAAATTCCGGGGTTTAATGTCCAGAAAGTGCACAATGGGTAACGAGGAACATTGTAGTGAAGTGCTCCGGATTAATCTCTGACCAACTGAGGTTCTTTAACATGCAGCTGAATATAAACAGACAAGCATTCCTGCATTTTTGCCTTCGTAGGAATATGGTGGTACTGGCCAGAAGTCAAACTCATGACCTCCAGGCTATGCCTCTAGTAATCAACCACTCTCCACAACAAAAAATGCCAGACGGAACTTTGAAATGCCAAATCCATCAGATTATGCCAGACTACACCAATCGAACATTTTCCTTATGTGTCCCCTAAACTTGTGCTGTGTTCAAATGGCTGTTGTGTGGGAGAAAAAAAAAAAAAAGCAGCGGCACTTATTCTATCCAGCTATAAGGGCTGGCTGCCAAGAGCCGACTCCATTGGCCGTGTCACTCGCAGTTTAACCTACGGACCCTGTGTTGACATGAGCGCCGAGTCAGAAAGAGTGTTAACCAAGCCAAGATAAGAAAGCACGCCCCATGGAGGGAACGCGCCAAGAAGGAAGTGTTTGAGAGGGGCGAAGCTGCAAGCGTTTGAGCAGCACTGCCTGTGGCGTGAGGCACGACAACAAAGAATCGCTAGGCTAAAAATAAGTGCACTGCACCACGAAAACGGTAAGGCAGGCGAAAATGGCCGTTCACCACGGCAATGCGGTGCAGTCATATTTGCAAACAGTGCATGCAAGCCCAGTTTGCGACAAGTGTCTTATGGCGTGTGAAATGTCAACGTCACTCTCGTGACAAAACCATGTACGAGAGACTACTAGCGCCTAGCATGTGCTGGCTAACACATGGTGCCACCATTAGTTGTGCAAATGTGCGATGCAAAAAAGCACACTTGCAGATTAGGAAAAGGGTCTAGTGAAGTCAAGCTAAAGTGATTGACCGGTGGTTCAAGATATCCAGAGCATCACTTCTATTGAGGACAAAGCTTTTGCAAGCGAGAAAATGATGCGAGCGTAGGTAAGGATCGAGCAGTGAAGACATGGTACCAGTTTCCTATCATGTATACCTACCCATTTGCAATGGGCAAAGTGTATTGCAGCAAGGTGGCAAATTTAGTTGGTTGCGATTATTACACGATGGTAACGAGGCAAATGACAAGGGATGAAAAGAATGCGTGCACATGAATGCTCCATCTGCATTTTTTTATAAGTTTGTCATTTCCGCTGTTACTGTCAACAGTTGCTAATATCGCCACACAAAGCTAAACATATTTTTGATATACCCCCCCCCTCCCCCTGGAGTTTAATATGTCAGAATTCATAATTTAAGCTCAATAAACCAAATACAATGTAGGTAGTAGCATTTTCCATACTCTGAAGTGAGACTTCAGTAGTGGGCAGTTCAGTTCGCACAAAAAAGCATTTTTTTTTTTTGCAGATGTACCCTCCATGGGCAGAAATAAGAATTAACAAATTAAGATAACAGTGCAAGAATAGATAGAAAGTACAATTGTCCAGTTTTACTTTCACGCTGTTATAGTGTTCTGTCCAAATGAAAAGCTTCAATTTGCACATTGGTCAGCTAAGTCTTACAATTTTCCTTTATATAAAATGGTGCTTAGGTTTTCTGTGGTTAACTTAGTTACATTGCATTTTAGCACACAAGAAAATACAGTTCGGCCAATTTTACTCTATTCTTCAATAGAACAATTACACTGGTGCCAGCTTTCTTCACACAAATCTCAGTACAATTTGCAGGCTTCAAGTGACACTGCTCCCTGTCAGCAATTAAGATTTGTATGGTCATTCCAGTCACAATTGACTTTTCAGGAATGCACCAGGATAGTTTTCCCATAATGCACATGGTGCAGAACGTGGTGGCTCACGCATTACTGAAATGTTGATTAAAGCAAGGATAATGCTTCATTCATCCTTTTGTGCATTCTTTATATTTAAGGCCCAAGTAACTGGTAATCCTCACGTTAAGAATGCGCTTGCTGCCATACTTCGGGCAATCGTGCATCACAGGAAAGCCAGCTTTGCACTTTTCTATAGGGTCTATTTTCTCTTAAGTATAAAACCATTGTTGGAAGGCTCCTAGAAGGGTATTCCAACATTCTGGAATAATTCAACACCAGCGCCCCTGTAAAGTTAGCGGCTGAGTAACTTCACTGCGTAACTTTGCTGGATGACCACCTTCGAAATGTACCAGTTTTCCTAGGTAGTTACACAGTGAATTTATGCAATGAAGCGCTGACAAGAACCACAGCTGCAATAAAGCACTACCAGCTTGATGTGCGGCAGGTAGCTTCAATAACTTGTGTATTCATGGTAAGCAGACAACTTAAAGCTGGAAAGCTAGGGCCCACAACTGAAGAACGTGCACTATAAAACCATGTACAATATGATAGAAAATACTGTTTTCAGGCAATCATTACAATTACTAGAGGCATGCAGATTCGAGCCAAATATGTGAATCTATACCGAGTACCTCTCAGCTGTTTCACGAGACTGTTTCATCTCGTGAAACACTTACCAGTAAAACACTGTTTAGCGAGCTGACACTTATAGGTGTCACAGTAAATCAAGCACAGAACTATACACATACAGAGTCAAACGGGAGTCACTTGTTCCCACTTGTCTTTTGTGGGTGCATATAGTTCCACATACTACCGAGGGTTCTATGATAAGCTAAGTGCCGTTACTACAGCCCCTTGACTTCAAATTGAGCTGTTCCCCTCCCCTACTGCTTACAAGGGTGCACGACTCAAGTTGACAGGAACAAAAAGAAAAAGCCTGAAGACAATGTCAACCTTCAAACAGGGCCATTTATGAAGGTTCATCAACTTCAGTCATACCCAGCCAGCTAGAATATCAGAACCAAGCTTTGAAAAAAAAAAAAAAAGAAAAGGTAATACTACAACTTTTTCAGAATGTCAACTTAGGCATGAATAACTGAGTAACCATGACCAGCAGTGAACAATACAACTGCCTGAACATTGCCAAAAGCTAGGCAATCAAGTGAAACTGCACAACAGACAAACTACGACACAAGAAAGACATGGATGCAAACCCATAGCACGAGCAATCCGGCAAAACAGGAAGTGCTTACGCAGCGCTGTGCACGCCCCAGCGACGCCACATGTGGCAATGAACAAGTCATGGCAAATGTATTTGCGTGCCTCCCGCCAATTCGAGATGCAGCGTCAGAAATGGCCACCTCGGTGAAACAAGGTCGGCATATCAGTACTTGCGCTATCTGCTTTCCTTTTGCACACGTCCATGCCCTCGTTCCACTGCACTTTTTCAACATATTAGCACTTCTGTTATTTAACTTTTATGCACATGTCCATGCCCTTTTTTTTTTCTTTCGCTGTATTTTTTTCAATTGTGCAAGCGTATCCAACAATGTTCTTTGACAACCATAGCTCCATCACGCTGCTGCGAGTTTACTTCCCTGTCGACTCCTCGCAAGCCATACAACAGATAAACTCTGCCCTTTTAACAGCAGCTCCATTAGGCTATCAAAGCAGAAAGGACCTGGCATGCTGGACTGCTCCTTCCATACAGCTAGACAGTGAGCAGAAAAAGTTTGAAATTTCTGCCCTATCATTTGTGATTTATTGACTGATTGATCTTAACGTCCAAAAGCAACGTGAAATTCTGTAGTGGAAGGTTGCAAGTTAATTTTCGCCATCTGAGAAGTGGCAGATTGGGAGTAAGGAATTAGGCACTAGATGTTATGTCGGGCGCATGCAGTCATCGCAGAACTACTGTGATGTTTGCAGTCAGTCCTCCTAGCAACACGAGTCGCCCATTAACCTCTCATCCCCCTCCACACACACACACACATATATATATATATATATATATATATATATATATATATATATATATATTACAAACCTAGCTATTTGTACGTTTTTAGATACTACATCCATTGTTATGAGAGTTACATTGTTGAATTGATCGGTTCGAAGTAAAACAGTGGATCAGTTTATTCTGACAAAGTGTTATTTTGAAACTACTTTTGTTAATTTCATGGCAAGAGGTTGATTACTAGAAGAGAAAATGGAGCTCGAAGTTTCATTTGTTCGAATTTTGCGTCGAAACCCCAGTGCTAGTACGTCGGTGCGATGTTGCAGATGTTCTTGAATATTTGGGTTGTTTTGGCGAAGTAAAAGTTCCTGAAACTTGGCCAAGTTCAGTCTTTGGTGCTTCTAGAACACAATGCAGTTTATATTTACGTATGAAATTTTAATTAGGCCCGAGCATACGGTGTCAAAATTCATGACGTTACAGCAAGCTGGTGCAAGAACTTCCGAGGCGGCACTGCCGCCAGTCTTGCTATTATGCTTTTTGTGGTTTACCAAGCCCCTCACGGTAAGAGTGGCTTCTTGGTATCGTAATCTACTAAGAGAGCTGAAATTCCTCTCTTTACCTATAAAGCGAAAAAAAAAAAGAAGCCTATAACATGAACAGCAAAACTTGCAATCGTTTCTAGAACTCTGTTTAAACCAATAATTCATTTAGATCAACCGCTTACCAAGTTGCAAAATAGCAGCATACTACCCAGCCCTCTATCGAACGGCTCCAATGCCCTGCACAACTCGCCTGGACAGATGACGTGCCCAACGTATGATGGAGCAGGTGACAACAGCCATAGCAAACCCGTCAATCACGAGCTTCCGCTGCTAAAGCTGCCAGCTTATGCGAGTCAGGAGGTCTGGCAAATTATTCACGACGAGAGCAGATGGCCTCGCCATAATGGCTCACTTACAGGCACCAAGATCGACTTGGCAGATAAGGGCAATAAAGAGTCAATGTCACTGCTCAATTATTAACAAAATAGGTAGGCGTTTGGGTGTAAGACAACTGGGCCACCATCAACACGAGATTGGCCAAGGAATGTGGAGATGAAAGCCCTCATGCAATTACACAACTTAAGAAGGGGTCCTGGTAACCCAATTAAAGAAAGAAAAAGAAGAAAATGTTACGTGGACAGAGGCAAGGAATAGATTATGAGAAAACGCTTTCCTGAGCTCCTCGTTCACATGCAGCAAAAAGGTTTTCCAGCAGAAAGTGGTGACACGGACAGAGGGGAAGACAATATGCTGCTGCACTAGCAAACCGGCACTAGCAAATGAATGTTTAAAATTCTTATGCCTCATGATGTAAAAAGATTTAAAACAAGCAATACTGTTAGTTGCTAGCCCAGCTGCATGTCATCTTTCCTTCAGTCTATGTCAGCGCTTTCTGCTGAAAACCCTTTGTGTGAAAATACCATTCTTACGTCTCAACACCACAAAGGTATTAATTGGATGATTGCCACGTATCAAAACCACCATCCGTATCAAAACCACCACTCGTCTTATCCAGATGTCAACGCAGGGTGGACACCTGCCACTGAAGGGTCCTACGAAGGGTGCTCACCCTACCATTACCTCGAAATATGAGCAAAGAATGAGAAGGAGGGAACCAGGAAACGAATTGAAAGGCGAAGTTATACATTTAACACAAGTCCAATCACCAGCTATCCATCAGCGCATATCCAGAGGTCAAAGCTGCATGCACACCAACTCTTGACGGGTTCCAAAAAAGGCCCTCACTCCACGCTTTACCTGTCAGCCTGAGCAAAGAATGAAAAAGAGGGGAACAAGAATGATTTGGGAGTTGCAGTTAATTAGACGTCTAATACAAGTCAAATCACCACCCATCCCTCAGCGCCTATCCAGACGTCAATGCAGCGTGGACACAGACTGTTGCAGGGTTCCACGAAAGGCCCTCACCCCGTCCTTAACCTGGCAGCCTGAGCAAAGAAAAGAAAGGAGGACAATGACAAACGGGGTGTCGCCGGTTTCTTCCTTGCCACAGATTCCAAACCAGTCTCTTCGGAGGCAGAGTTACTGCAGATTATTGTGAGCATGGGCGTGGTATCGCAACGGAGTCGACGAGGGTGATTTGCTACTGGACAGTCTTCACATTCCCTAGTCGACTTGCCTAGGGAAAACGACGGTATTAAAAGAGGAGACTTTTCGAGAGTGAGGAGAGGGTCCTGATGTGAACTGTAACATTTAACTTGCTCCTGCATGGAGTGTGCTTCTGTAATGGGAGCCGTATGAGTAAGCTAAATAAACTCTTTTCCTTCATTTTCTACAGCCTGACGTAGTAGTCGATGGGCTCGGTGGATTCCATGCCCCGAATGCCACCTGAGCTGCAACACTATACACAGTTGTAGTTACACGAACATATATAGCACTGCCCAGAATAAAAAACTTTCATAAAGTTATGTCATTTTGACAGCAGCCGTAAGCTTGCTCTCGGTCAGGAGTAGTCACTGTTCTGTAACAATGTTATTGTTTAGTGTCCCAAACTGACCCACCAGCTATGAGGGATGCCATATTGGAAGGCTCTCTGAATTAATTTAGACCACCCGGGGTTCTTTAACCCTCTAATGGATCCTGACAAGCTTGGCTCCTAACGAGTGATCATTACATTTGGGCTTGCGACAAGCCCCCTTTGCAACTTAGATGGCAATTGCCATTCTATAATCGTTTTTATTTAAATGGACTTCCTGTAACATTTGCAAAAATAGTTCTCTGTTCTAACCATGTTATAAAGGTGTGCTATGTTGTGAATGAGCCAGTATGATAATAAAAAAAAAAGCCCTTCAGGGTTAACATGCACGTGAATCTAAGTGTGCAAGCACTCATGCATTTCACCCCCATTGAAATGCGGCCATTTCTTCTGGGAATCTAACATGCAACCTTGTGTTTAAGCAGCAGAATGCTATAACCACTGAGCCATGGTGGCAGATGATGTTCTAGCAACTGCCACAACAGGGCAAAAATGCGCATTACATTTTATGTGCACAACAGCAAAACATGTTGAGGCAAGACCCCAACACTGGTTTTTAACTTGCGATTGATCTTTGATCTTACTGCAACAGGACAACAATACATGCCGCATGACATTTGGGCCAGTAATGCTCCCCTGCTGGTAATCATTTCTGAGATTTTAAATACCTTTTCTTTTTTTCTTCTTATGGCATTCCAGGCAATTCACTGCCAGACATGCAGACCGTCATGCATAACAACTGCACAGCTAATTATACTGTAGCTGGTTGTTTGCTTCGGCAAACGCAGCGATTATCTGAAAGAGCAAGAGCGATGGCCAAGCACTTTTCAAGCAAGCCATTCTGTCATACAAACATCCCAGTTCAAAGAAATACATGGCACTTGGCCTGGGGCAACAGTCAACAATATTTACGTGGTTGCTCTTTTACTACTGCCAGGCACCCCCAACACAACAATACTTTGCTACTGATTATTGCCTGAATATTCTAATGAAAACTTCTTCAAAGCAGGTGAGAATTAAACGAGTGTTATGTAAAAAGAGCCATTACAGGTTTGCTTTGGGATGCAGAAACTCCCGCTGATACAGTGATATTGCATCAACTTTTGAGCCTTGTTTTCAACAGACAATAGAAATCTACTTGGACAATTATAAGAATGTTAGTATGCATGCCTCATCTTTCATAGTGCAAAAACGCACCTGTTGAAATTCGCTGACCAATCAGATTCTCGTGCTCACAGCACAAGATGTCTGCAAACAGGAAGCAGAAGCAGAGATTGTGCAATTTAGTCTTGCAAGGCCCTACGTACTATCAGTGCCACTCCGAATCAGATCTCCAAAACTCGGACTTAAGCGTAGAAAACAACAGCATATGGCTGCGTTCAAATACACTGGATCAAATTTTCAGTTGTATACAGTTCAACACAGTAATTACTAAACTGATTACCACACTAAGCTTTACTAGCTCAATTTTTTAATATTTTTTTTGTACAGATGTACTCATGGTCAGAAATAATAGTGAACAAGTTGTTCTAGTTCTTCTTGATGTAGGAATGTATTTGGGCTTTTACAGGGTTAATAAAATGAGCACATGTTTTATGTGCACTAGTAAACATAATGAAGATGACAACTTACAGAAATGTGACAAAATATTGTGAAGCTGCAACATGCATGGTGCCTCGGCTTCAATTTCGAAGGCCACCTCAATGTCTTCGGCGTCGATTTTCTTTTTCAGTCCTCCGATTATTATCCGGTATTGAAATTCATGCCCACACACAAACATACAGAACTTAATGCACCTATAGTAGTGCTTTTGATACACAAAGGAGAGAATTCCCCCCCCCCTCCCCTAGTTGTGGATAGTTCAACAAAACTATTACTAATCAGACCCCCTGACTCATCTCCTGATGTCTTAACTGCCTTACAAAATCGCTTCTACATAATAAACACAAAATTATACTTGTTGGTGACTAACTTTCTATCAATTAACTGAAACCACTTACAATCATGAAGCTGCATGTAACGCAGATGTTATCTTTGATAACAACCTTGTGCAGACTGTTGAAGCCACACGTGTTGTCAATAACTCAAGCTCCGTGCTCGATCTGGTGTTTGTAGATTGGTCCATAGTTGACTATAATGTTTCTGTGCAACCCGGGTTTTCTTATCACTTGTTGGTTTTCGTTTCATTTCCACTTTGTACTGGCCATGTAAAGAATTTGACTGCTTTTAAATCTGTAAAAAATTACATGTGTGCTGATGATGATACTATCTTGAATCATCTCCAAATAGAGTTCACTGCAATTTTAGAGGACGATCCTTTACTGCTTTGGGTGAAGTCTAAAAAGATCTGCTTATATTGGCTCGACCATTTTGTACCCACTAAAGTTAAAAAAAGGCAAATAAACCCCTTGGATGAATAGGCATGTTATGCATCTGAAACACAGGGTCAAATATTTGAAAAACCAGTGGTCTCCTTCACATGCATTGCATGAAGTTTGAACAGCACTATGAGGCTGTTCAAAAAGCAAAAAAATTACAACACTGCTTTGCCAAAATTGATTAAAGATGATCCTGGGAAGCTTGGGAATTATATTAAGGAGCGCAAGCAACCAGTATATAAGATTTCAGATAGCAATGAAATACTGGATGATCTGCAGGTTGTTGCTGACCATTTAATGTTCAATTCCATAGTGTGTTTTCTGTTGCATCTATGAATAACTCCACTGGTCTCTTGTCAAATTCTTTTGATGTTAATTTCATGTCTCACGAAGGCGTGTTGAACATGCTGTTGAAACTACGGGCAAAGTCATCACTTGGACCGGACAGTATAACCAACGCCTTCCTTCCCCGCTATGCTGAACCATTAGCGAAGTTTCTCGTAATTATATTTCAATTTTCCTTAAAGACCTCTGACATACCTCATGATTGGAAATTAGCACATGTAGTCCCCATACTAAAAAGGGAGACCTGTTGTCAGTTTTAAATTACTGCCCCATATCTATAATTTCTTTCTTCTTGGAAGTATCTTGAGCATATTTCCAGCCACCAGCATAACAAAACATTTAGACGACAACATGTTACCATCTTAGCAACAAGGTTTGAGGAAAGGCTTTTCAATCATTACACAGCTGGCTTCCGTTGTTCATTTTTTGGCTCACACTCTACATAGGACGGGTCAAGCTGACATGATCTTGGATTACAGTAAGGCTTCAGATCACATTCCACACAACAAATTAATCTAGAAACTACATATTATTGGCCTTCCGGATTTTCTTATTTCCTGGGTTTCCGCCTACTTAAATGATCGCAGGCAATATGGTGAAATTAATGGGAAAAAAATCGAGCACTCTTTTCGTATCAGGGTTGCCTGCAGTGTCCTGAACCACTTTTGTTCCTTATTTACGTTAATGATTTAGTCACAGCTATTAATGAAACAATAAAAATAGGCTTATTTGCATCGCCAGCACTATAGTTGCCCTTAACATAGCCTTCAATGCCATTCTGCGCGTGCCATTCGGCTTCCGTAATGTCGCTCAGACATTTCAGTGGTTCATCGATCAAGTACTCTGTGGCCAGACTTGTTGCTTTGTCTATTTAGACGACATTCTTATATTCAGTCACTCCGATGTGGAACACGAATCTGACCTTCGTAAGGTGTTTGAACGTCAATATGGCCTGCTTGTAAACATCTTGAAGAGTGAGTTTGGCATTGCTTCTCTTGATTTCCTGGGCCATCGAGTAGACGAGCTTGGCATCCAACCCGTCCCATCTTGTGTCCAAGTTATTGTAAAGATTTCCCATGTCCATCTTTCACCAAGTGATTACAGGCATTTCTGGGCCTCATCAATTACCATCGCCATTTCATCCCTCGTTGTGCTTCAATTTTGCAGCCTCTGCACATTTTACTTTCTGGCACACCACGTGTGGTGTGCTATATTGTGGACTCATGCTGCAACAACAATTTCCATAACAATTTTCGCAGCAAGTTTTTGACGCACTACACTCTTTATCGCACCCTGGAGTACGTGCTACACAACGTCTGGTCACTTCCCACTATCTGTGGCCGCATATGAATGCTCATGTCCATTGCTGGGCTCAGGCATGCATACAGTGCACCAAGGTCAACTGAACACACTATGGTTATTTTCCACCACCAGACGTTTCTTTTGCCCACATCCGCATCGACATCGTTGGTGCACTACCACCGTCCTCAAGCCAACGATACATACTCACTTGCATTAACCGCTTCACATGCTGGCCTGAGGCAATGCCACTCTCACATTACTGCAGAGTTCGTAGCCCAGGGGAGGTACTCTGTCGGAGTCCACCTAGTGGACTGTCCATTTCGGCCGCTGCTGATTGGATGCAGCTGTGCGAGGGAGGAGGAGACGAACAGCCCCAGCTGTAATGGACAGTCCACAAGGTGGACTCTTGCAGAGTACCCCCACAGGCCATCTTAAATACCTGGATTTCTCGTTACGGCTTACTAAGCACCATAATATCCTTACCTGGTGAGACAAATGGGGTATGATATTGAACAACGATAAAACTGCTCCTTTGCGTCACAAAGCGACTTTGTCCCCTTAAATTTTCTTATTTCATAGCCTATAAACCCTTAACTGAGGTGTGCAAGTACCTGTGTGTTACTCTGGCAAGCAACTTAAGCTGGAACAGCCATATTACTTATACATGCTCTGCTGCTCTTCGCAAACTGTGGTTTTTACGACGCAAACTTAAAAACGCACCACCACATGTAAAGCGTCTGGTGTATGAGCAATTGATCTGGCCTAAGCTTGAGTTTGCTTGTATTACTTGGGACCCGCACCCTATGTGAACATTAACGCACTTGAAAACATCTAGCGAAAGGCTGTGCGATTTATTTTCTCTTTATATGGCCACCGGCATTCAGTGTCGTCAATTATGGAATCTAATCAGGTTCCCTAATTACAATCCAACCACAGAGATCAGCGTTTAAAGTTTTTGTATTCATTACTTAACCGGAAGCTCGAGCTCGATCCAGACCTTTACTTATCCCCACTTGCTACCCAGTGCACTTGTCATATGCACCCGCTTTCTCCAATTCCTTAATTTTCCAGAAAAAATGTATTTAAATTCTCATTCTTTCTGAAAAGAATGACTGGAATAATCTGTCACCTGACTGCCTATTTGTATAATCAGAACTCTGTCTTTGCAATCCACTTGATAATGTTGCCGATTCTGTATTTGCATTTTCTCACTGTATTTCTTAGCAGTTGTGACAATAGGTACTTTGAATTTTGCTATATATTTTATCATTTCTTTAGTTCATTTGTGCACATGGCTTATGAGCTTGTGTTTTCGCCCCTCCTGCTTGGGCCATGTAGCTTGCATTTTTTTTTAGAAAATACATATGTACTAATGCACTTTTACACATTACATTAGTTATGTATATCAACAGATGCTCTGTCCTTGACCAAAAACCAAGATGAACAAGTTCTATTTCTCTCCGTTGTGGAACCGTCTACGGCCATTGCAGCGTCAACAAAACTTGCACGCACGCTTCACAACCGGTGTCAACACAACACGGGGGCACCTTCGACCGCGATCGAGCCCGATCCAAAACTTCTCGATCTTCATTAGCCCCCTTTGCGCAAAGCCGCGGAAAACGGAGCCGCGCCAACAATCACGATCGCGCCGTGGGAGTTATTCCGTGTTAGTAAACAAAACGAGGCATTCCGACTTACAGAAACGCAACGACCACCGAAAAAAAAAAAAAAAAGAAATCTAACGGTTGCCGCGCAGTTAGTTGTTCGGGGATCAGTTTCAAAGGCCTCCAACCTAGAGTCACTGGAATTACTCCAACCGCCCTTCCCGTCCGTCGGCGATTCTTCCTCCCTCTCTTCTACGTCCTTCGAACACGCACCGTCCGATAGCTGGTGCTCTTTCTCTCCCCCTACTTTCATTCCCTACCCCCAGTGCAGCGCGGTTGAGGTGTCCTCTGCTGAGAGACAGTTACTGCGCTGCACTTTACCCCAACCTTTCCTTCCCATCATCAAGAATCTCCTTCTCTCTCCGATAGCGAAGAGCGTGAGTTGAGCGCCCACACACAGACGCGGCACGGAACACACAATCGCCGCGTCGTGATGCAAGAGCCAGACAGACGGCCCGAATGACTCACCCGCTCTTGAAACGGCTCCTGTTGCTCGGGGCACGCGCCGCGTGTGCGCCGATCGCTTTTCGCAGCGGCGGGGCAGGAACCACGCGGCTTCCAAGCGCGAGTGTAAACACAAGTCGCTTTCGCTAGGCGCGTCCTTGTCGCGTCGGCGGCGCTTCTCTCCACGTGGGTTGCGCGGCCGAGCGGCTCCTCTTGTGAGCCTTTCTTTTTTAATTATTACTATTTCCGCTGAGCAAATCGGTACTGCTCTGCCGCGATGGGAAATTGCCCCGATCTTGCGATGGTCAGACGTCTGGCGGTTACGATTCGGTCGGCGCAGGTATTTTTGTTTTGTCCCTTTTTCGTTCGTTGCACTAGAGTCGATAAATGTTGCGCAAGAAATAAGGCAGGTAGGCCGTCGCACTCGTTCGAATTTACCGGGAGACGGTCTTGACCTATGTATGCAGGCTAGGTGAAAGGAAAAAAAAAAAAGCTCGTATCGAGATCTCTGGAGCGCTAGGCGGCGGAAAATTTCAAACGCCGTGTCAATGAACACTTTTTTTTTTTCCCCACGCGTCTTTTGGACCAAACGTGTGATGATCGAGAATTCTTTGTCATTGTTTTGCACCACAAAGGGTTGCCGTTGTGAAATGCATCCACGCAAGTTCTGTTCGCGCAAAGCGAAACTATGCTGAGCCGTTTCACGGCTTCACCACAACACCTACGTCCGTCGTTTTCAAGTTCTCTTGTTGATTACCGGCGGCATGAAGGCGTGCATAAACCGTTGCCAAGTGCACCTATGTCTATGTACTGACGCATGAACGATCGACAGTCACGGGCAGTTATTACTGACGTGTCGAACCGGTTATTCCTGATCGTTAATCACGGAATGGGTATCCCCTACGTCCGAGGTAGATCATCCTACCGTTACTACGTCTTTGAAAACCCGCAGTCTGCTGCTATCACGCACGAGGAGTGAGCTTAGAAAGGGGAAAAGTCGGCTGGGTCACCCAGACGCGCAGCACGTCGCTGGGTCGGAGAAACACCTGCCTAATAGGTGTAAAAACACAAAAAGCAAGGCATACAACGGTGGAAAGGGGTTGCAACGTCCTTCATCGGAACGGAGAAGCGCTTAACGGACGTCACGAGAGGAAAAACCGTAGCCGCAAGCCAGCTTTCGGCGCCGCAATGATTGCCGCACTTAAGCGGCGCCAAGAAAAACGGTTCTTCTCAACTCGAGCTCCGTGAAAGGGGGAGTGAACACCGCGGAAACAAACAGCAGCCGTACGAGATAAGCTAGGGACAGGACACCGCGGACATCTTTAGCTATCCAGTGCTGTCGCGTGAATGAAGTTAACATGCCGTAAAACGGCACACTTCAGCAGATCTCGCGTGGTCATTAGATAAAAGCCGTACGTCTTATATCTAATGTTCGCGCGAATACCGTTGAGGCAAGTCCTTATGCCCGGCCAAGATAACGAGCGAATAGCAAACAGGGGCGGCTGTCGCGAGCCGCACATATCGAGCAGGAGCGGCGTTTCCGAAAGGGAGACCGCTTGGCGCTGCCTCTTTCGACGCGCCGAGCAACGGCTGTTTGAAGTGGCAGGCAGCGGCAACGCGGTGACTCACCGCGCGACCGGCAGAAAATACTCCCCCCACCCCTCGCCGCCACTTTTTCCGTTCCTCCCTTCCTTTCCCAGGTCCAATCAATACCGAGGCAGCGAGCTTGCCTACCCGCCTTGCGCCCCCGGTACAAAAACACCTCGCTCGGAGTTTGAGGCCACTGCTGCCAGGGCCATCGCACAATGCACAAGCCGCACACCTGAGAGAACCGCTCAGATGAACTCGCCCACCGGTGTGCTCCCTGCACAAGCGAGGCAGCAAGCCTTTAGTTTTCCGGCGTCATTTTATTCATTAGCAGAATATAAAAAAAGAATTAAAGAGTTGCAGCAGCATCCAGGCCAGAGGGCAACGAAAAGGAAGAGGGTGACGATCTATACCCTCCTCCTCCTCCACGCACATCCCCGCACCAGCCGTGCTCGCACTGCACAAGGTCGCTAGCTCTCATCGCCAAACCGCCAAACCCCGCATCCCAGATCGCAGCACTACAATGCGCCGCGTCGACCGGCGTCCCCGTCGGCTTCGTACCTGCCCGTCAACGCGTGACGAACGCTTGCGTAGCGCCGCCGACCGTATGACGCATTAGGCCTAGCGAGAAGCTGTGGGGGAGGGAACGCGGGGGTTGCCTCCGATCGTTGGTGCTGCTTTCGAGGTTTCCCTTTGCATTATTTTTTTTTTCTTCTAAAGCCCCGATTTCGCTATGGGTAACGTAGCGCGGCGGCTCGTGCAGCAGCGAGGACGAGCAACAGACTAGAGGCAGACACTCGCTGGTGCAACAACATGCGCGGAGCAGGTAATAACGAGGAGAGGGAGACTCGCGGTGGCTTCCTTACCTTCGCTCAAACCGGCGCGGCTTGGTGTGCCAGGGTACCGCGGCACCGGCGACTTGCTTCAGTATCCGTCTCGTCTTGTCATTTCGTCATCGTGCCACCGAAGGGAGAAACGCCACCGACGGGAACGAGCGGGCTTCGACGAATGCAGTAAGCACAAAAGGAAGGATTCCTCCTTCACACCGGCCAAGGTGCCGTAAGAAAAAAAAAAAAATAAAACACGCGGCCGCGAACGCTTGAGGTTGCTGCTTGGAGCGGGCCCGAAGCGCGTCCGTCAAGTCGACGCACCACACAACACAGCGGCACGACGGTTCTCACTCGCAAAGCGAGCAGTAGCAAGCACGCGAGTCGTCACACTCGGGAAGTAACGACAGCGGAGGGTCAGCGGCGCAGGCTGCTGCTTGAACTGCACTTGCACCGCGACCGTGCAGCGGCACCACCACCACCACGCGCACACACACACACGCTCCTTCAACCGCCGCTCTCGCTCGTCACGCCCTACCGCTCACAAATGGTCCACGGTGGCCGCACGACATCGGCACTCGGCGCAACGACACCGCAGCGGCGACGAATTTCGACAGTCGCGGGAGCTGCCGCTACGGCTACGGGGAGCATGCCAAGGGAAATACCCCCCCTGCGTCTACGCTTGGCTCGGACCTCTCACCGTGCGCCCAGCGAGCGAGCGCTGCTGCTGCTTTCCTGGCCTAGCGGACGGCGCGATATGCTGCTTGCTTCCGCACAGGAGCATGACGTCATCCTCTAGCCTGGCCGCTGGCTGGCTCGCTGGCGGCCCGAATGGAGTAGTATACAGTTACGGCATCGCTCGAGCGCGGATCGGCTCGCGAAGCAGCGGGCTCCGTGTGTGCGCGAGCTTGTGCTAATCTTAGCAACGGGGTCGGCCTCAGTGCCCGTAAAAAGATAGATCGCGCTTTGCTCCCGATGACGGGCGGATTAAAGCTCGGAGGATGACGAGATCGGAAGATCGCGCCCGAGCGCGGCTAGCAGACGACGCGGGGCCACATGCAGACGACACAACGCATCTTGTCCCAACAGGATAAACGACTCTGCTTTTATCCTGATGGCGCGTCAAACTCGGTAAGTAGGTCAGTCGTAACGGTTTTGGACTTTGTTACAGTGTTCACATGCTATAATTCGCAAAATGACCCTGAACAAGTTACATGATCAAAAGCCCCAAGATAATTTGAAGAATGTATGTTTTCGGCTTGGCTTAAAACATCCTTTCACTGGTGACACTAAACTCACTTTAACCAGCATTTAAAAACGTATGGGTTTTATGGGCTTGACCTGAAACATCCTTCGAGTGACTGTGCTGAAATCACTTCAACCAAGGTTGAGGAATGTATAGGTTTGACCTAAAACACCCAGCGTGTGTCATGTGCAAATAAAAAAAAAAATGAACGAGACATGTCATTCCATACGACACAGCCATCATAGTATTTTATTAACGTGGCACGTAAAAATTGTCTTGCAGCATCTGCACCAAAACCATGGGTTTCACGTATTGCACAACGATGCTAATGACAGTGGAATGTTTTCTTTGAAATGACTCTTGTTTCCAAACCTTTGCATTGCACGCGTCAAATGAAAATTTGAGTTACGTGTGTCACCACACAAACACACAAAAGACACCTGTATACATTAAAATTTGCTTTCTAGGGCTCTTTCTTCTTTCTTTCACCCTTAAAAAAAAGAGATGTGTTGGAGTTGCAATCCTATAGTTTCAATTGATACAGTGGAAATTGCATGCAATAATGCATTCCACTTGCATAGCGATTATGGAAAAGTAGAAAATCCACTGCTGCAACTGTATACTGTTATAATTGGCATTACTTTACATATGTGAAGTACACAGTCTAGCATATGACACCAAGTGCTATGAGCATAAACCATATTAAGTGGACTACACTGTGCCATCAGATTATATAATGTTCCATCATGCATGCAACCAGCATTTATGTACCCTAGCAACATTACTAACTTTGTTAAAGTGGTCCGCAGACAACTTCAAACTGCACACACATAACAACTTTCAGAGACATGATGATCCCTTGTACACAATCTTTACAGCAAACATTGTTTACCTATGAAAGTAATGCAAAGTGTTACACAAATTCTTCCACTTTTCACAAGAATTGTGAAGTTTTAACAGTCTTGAAAACCTTGGCTGTTACAAATGCACACCAGAAGCACAAAATGCAAATTTTTAACTGCCCCATTGACAACAAAGAGTAACCATGTAATTTGTTAGCTACTCATATTTATCTTAAATGTGAAGGTAAGTTGTTATGAACTATCAAAAAGTTAGCATGCAGTCAGAACACTTCAGGAAATCAGAAAAAAAGTGAAGAGATCACAGATAGCTTTAGATGGCATTCAGTGAACAGTCTATGGAATGCCTTAATGACTCCCTGCCTATGACACAATGCTTCAACTAGGTCAGGTGTGGCCTGTTATTGACACCGCATTCAACACCCATTCGTAATCTCAAACAAAGCATGGCTACAGAAGTTCTATATCATGGTACTTCTGCGGGTTTAGACAGGACAATGTGGTTTCACAAAAATTTCGACTTTTTCATTTCACAAATTTCTGTTCCTCAACATTTCTGTCTCCAAATAATGAATCAGATTCAGATGACAAAGTTTGTACTCCTGTCACACGTGCACTTCCAAAGACAACTGAAACCAACCAGTATTGGAACACATGAGCCCTATTGGCTCATTTGCACAAACTAGTGGAAGGGAGTTAATAGGGCTCACAGATTTCGGTTGTGCTCAGTTTGAATGCTCTTTGAAAACATTCATGTGACAGGGCTATTAATAGATACATAAAATTGCAGGATTTATGTTCCAAAGCAAGTCGCAGGCTACAAGTGACGTTGTAGTAGGGGACTCAGAATTAGCTTTGACTACCTAGGGTTCTTCAACGTTCACCTAAATCTATGTACACCAGCGTTTTCACATTCTGCCCCCATTGGAATGCAGCCAGGTATCAAATTCACGATTCCGTGCTCGACAGCACAGTGGCATAGCCACTTGAGCTGCCGCTGCGAGTCAGAGAGGTGTGTCCAAGTTTAATACCACTGCAACATTAAAACTTTAAAGTGTGCCTGAGTCAATGCAGATTGAGCACTGCTACATGTTGCCTTCAAGCATGCTTGACTTCTAACTCATTCGAGCTTCTATCACACTGAGAAAGTTCAACACAGACTGACTTAAAGGCGATCAAAACTGCTCACGTAACAGGGGTTTTAAACTGCACCAACTATCATTAGCCAGCCAGCACATTATGCAGTTCAAACTTTGTCACGTGGATCAAAAGTTACCCAGTGGAAAGAGCACCGCAGGAGTTTCCTAAACTGTGTGTGGTAGTACTATTGGCCCCAAATGTTCCATCTTCAACCACTTAGAACAGCTATACCTGGGTACTGCAGGCAGGTTTGCCATAAAAAAGCACATTCCTGACTGAAATATTTACGTAACGTATATATGTACATATATATAGTTTTTTCACTTGTACGACGCACATTTCAAGGCACATGAAAACTGTTGTAGAACGAGCAACAAATGCTCAAAACTGTGTAAACAAGAAAAGGAAAGGAAAAAATAATATCTCCATGCAACACGCACATGAACACACACTTGATGCTTTCACACACATTGCCTTAGAAACCAAAAGTGGCACTCGGCATTGCACTTCCCAGTTTCAACATTTACTGAAAAACTAAAAAAAAAACTGTCAGTAAATAAATGAGCAAATTCAAGCTATTCGCATCATCACTCAATCCCAAAAATCAAACATCAAAAAGAACAAAAGAAGATAAATGGGTATTGATTCCCGCTAAACAGAGTGCGTACACAATACACATACAGATGGCATATTCCACTTGTTCTTACTTCAACAAGAAGTAAAGAAAATGAGGTGACAAATGATTTCCAAAGGAAAAACAGTACTGATTCTGAGAATCTGACCGCACATGTCAGGGCAAACTCTTATCACATTGAGCTAACACAGCAGTGCGCCAGCAAAAACACAGAATAAAGCTCTGCTCAAGGCATGGCGGAATCAAGCTTCGGGAATGCTGTGTTCAACACTTGAACCACACGTTACGAAGAGACACTAAAGGCACAAACATAGAATCAGCCGAGGTTGTTGAAATGCCAAAATCTGCTTTATGCTAAGGGACAACTTATCGAAAGCTTGACTGGCTTTTTCAGGACTACTCTGAAAGCACCACGAAGTTTGTGCGTGATGCCGACTAAGAATTACTGCCACCGTAAGCAGGCTCCAGTTATGATAACGAAGCCAGGCAGGTGCTACACTTTACTACACCACCTTATTACCATAATACAGCTTTCAAGAATTGCTGACATGACAATTTCGACTATCCGACTTTTTTTGTTTCTTTTGCAATAAACGACAATGCAAACCCACGAAGCAAATTCTGGCAAGCGTCGGAATGCCTCATGTCATTTATAGAAAACACTTCTATGAACCAATTTCCGCTCCAGAACCCTAGAGATGGATACAGTGGATGTGTCATGACCTCGGTGTACATAGGCTCACTCCACTCCTGCGATTGCCGTGGCTGCTGCAAGATATCACAGCCATAAGAAATGTCTGCAGTGCTTTCATTTATTTGATTGTGAGCAATGTCATCATGTCTATCCTTATTGCAACATGGCATCGGCAAATTTCTCTGTGCCATGACATTCTCTGTGATTTCTCTGTGCCATGACAGGGCGGTCTCCTGTACATCTCGATTACCAGGGCCAGGCCAATTCCTACCTGGATGCAGAGTTTGGCGTTGAGGAGATTCGAAGTGTTCTACATGGACTCAATGGTAGATCCGCACCAGGGCCGGATGGCATCTCCAACAAGGCGTTGCGAAATCTGGATGAAAAATCAATCGCATACCTCACAGAGGACATTAATGAAATTTGGAGGAGTGGAACCGTCCCGTTACCTTGGAAGACTGCCCTCGCAGTACTCATACCCAAACCTGGAAAAACACCTAGCGTTGACAACTTGAGGCCCATCTCGCTTACATCCTGTGTGGGTAAGGTAGCGGAGCACGCGGTCCTGAATCGACTCTCCCGGTTCCTGGAGAATAACGACGTTTACCCCCATAGTATGATAGGATTCAGACCAGGCCTATCCACACAAGATACCATGAAACTGATTAAGAATCAAATCATAGACAACGACTCTAGCGACACTCGAGCCATTTTGGGACTTGATCTTGAAAAGGCCTTCGACAGCGTTCTACATTCGCATATCCTAGCCTCGATATCTCGGCTCAATCTGGGTGAGAGATTTTATAACTATGTTAGATCGTTCCTCTCGGATAGGAAGGCTACCATCCGGGTGGCCGATCTCGAATCCCAATTACTGGAACTTGGCGAGAGGGGCACCCCACAGGGGTCCGTCATTTCCCCCTGTTTATTCAATATAGCCATGGTTGACCTAAGCAGAAAGCTTCTCGAGATTGAAGGCATCAAACACACTATGTATGCTGACGATATAACTATATGGTGCACAGGAGGCAATGACGGTCAGGTTGAGGGCGCCTTACAGGAGGCAATAGACACTATTGAAACCTATCTAGAACCCACCGGTCTCAGATGCTCCCCCTTGAAGTCGGAACTTTTGTTGTATAGTCCCAAGAAACGCGGTCCAAGGCCCAAGGGATGGACATCGTTAGAAGACAAAGATATTAACTTATGTACAAAAACCGGTTGTCGTATACCCAAAGTCGATTCAATCAAGGTCTTGGGCATGATCGTTGAGTCAGGGGGTACAAATGGCAACACTATACGCAAGCTAATTACTAAAACTGAAAGTGCTGTTCGTTTAGTCAGGAGAGTATCAAATCGGCATCATGGACTCAAGGAGGATAACCTCATTCGACTAATGCATGCCTTCGTTCTGTGCCACTTTAGATACGTGGCAGCCATGCATCGATGGAAACGGGCAGAGAGGGATAAACTGAATGCACAGCTTAGGAAGATTACCAAACGGGTTCTCGGGTTACCCGTATACACTTGTACAGAGCGATTAATGCAGCTTGGCATTCATAACACTCTTGAAGAGATCGCAGAGGCCCAGGAGCGCGCACAGCTATCTCGCCTCACAACAACGAAGGCAGGGAGATCTATCTTGCAGGAACTCGGATATCACCCCGATAGAGTAGCAGAAGAGTTCTCTGACGTTCCTCCGTCGATTCGTGAGAACATTACGGTCGCGCCAATACCTAGGAACATGCACCCCGATCATAATCGCGGTAGAAGGAGGGCAAGGGCGGCCAACCTCCTTAGGCAAATACACAATGATCAGCGACAGGTCAGCTTTGTGGATGCCGCTTCTTGTAAGGGACGTCAGGCGTTCACCATCGTCACTGTTGATGGTCGCCAAGGAATCACCAATGCTGCCTCGGTTCGGACGAGGGACTCCGAAATAGCTGAACAAATGGCTATTGCACTAGCCCTGCTAGATAGCTCACGGGATGCCATCTATAGTGATTCAAGATCTGCAGTCAGAGCATTTGAAAAAGGCACCATTTCCAAACAGGCCCTCGGACTTCTTGGGGGCAAGGCAATCACGCACCACTTCATTTATTGGTTTCCGGCACATCAGGGTCAGATAAAGGGTGCTCCTCCCAACCTCAATGAGTCGGCTCACGGGTCTGCGCGTGAACTTGCCCACCGCGCTACCCTCGACCAATCGGAAGCCGACTCACTAGAGAACAGGGACACGCCCTCCACCTACAACGAGATAACTAAACACTACTATCTCAGCCGTAGAACCTACTTTGTTCCTCATCCGCGCCTCAATAGAGCTCAAGCATTAACGCTCCGTCTACTACAAACGAATACCTATCCGAATCCATCGCTCTTAAATAAAATCTATCCTCATACTTACACCAACGCTACCTGCCACGATTGTGGAGATATAGCCACGTTAGACCATATGCTCTGGCGGTGTGCTCGGTCACGCTCTATCATCGCTAACAGCTCGGCCAGATGGGAGGCGGTTCTCCGCAGCCCTCTTCTGGCTGACCAACTCTGGGCTGTCCAGCAGGCCCACGATGCGGCCGAGAGGCTCGGCCTTCCGGTTCCCACGTGGGAGCGGCCCGCTTCGTGAAGACTCACGATCTGCAGGACTTTAATTAATAAAGTTTTACCATACCATACCATACCATGACATTATGATAGAGTTGATGACGCTATGTCTGCTGTTTCCGAGACCAACTTGGGTATCAGATTAAAATGTCCTGTAAGTGTTTCTTGACCTTCACATCTGACAAGTCTCATCCTTCTGCTTGCGAGAAGCATGTGGTAGACTATGACTTCTGTGACCTCAAAAATTATGTGTTCGCATTCCCTTAAAGGCCAAATGCCAATGTAATTTCTGACCACGTAAAAAGCCTAAGTTTCAAATATGGCAGACACAAAATAGCCTCCATACAAAAATTTTTCTTTGCAAACGGTTGCAAAAGTTGCAAAAATTTTATCACTTAGCAATTGCCTTTAGTGCCACTTGGAGCAACTGATAAGAAGTGGTGTGTAACTGAAAAAAGAAAAGAAAAAACAGCAGCAGATGCGAAAGCAACATGGTTTGATTAATGGTTTCGGGAATGTTCAGTGAAATGAAGTGTAAAGGACCCTCGAAACAACTCAACGTTCAAAAAAATTTTGTTTAGAGAAGCATGTACGCCCCGAGTAATGCTACAAGTGGGGCCGGTGCTGTGCTAACATTTTCCAATCTATAACCAATGTGGGCCAACATTGGCTGTCCTTATGGTGCTGCTAAAGGACATTCCCGTAATATTGCTGAACCTTATCATGAGGATTAAACGTTGCCCGCAAAACAAAATTGCACATTTTAAGCAGAAAGAACGACAAAGCCGGTCTCAACAGTGCTTAATTAGAGATGGCGAGCAGGCAATAACTGCAAAGAGAAATTAATAGAGAGAGAGGGCAATCATGATCATAAAAATAGGTAACTATTGCTGCTTCTGATCCAATGACCCCCCCATTAATGTTAGCTTCGAGGCAGCTTGAAGCCAAGTTGAAACTTGATTTGTGCTAAGCTGGGCAGTAAATGGAGCTGGGATACTGATTCAAAACCATGAACACATGTACGTCTTTGGCCCGCGATAAGACAGTCGGACTGTAACACCCGATGTGGTAGGAATGTCAGATAGGATGTAAGAGAGGCTTTTGGTCAGATTTCTAATTACTGTAACAGGTTCAAACTTCACTGACAGTCAAAAACTGATAATTTCTGGAATCAGCAGCTCTTCGATATGTCTTAGACATAAAGAGGTAGCTTTTCCCTTTCTTTTTTGCGATTCATTCAACAAGAATGCACACATTAATCGAAGTTGTATCGCTGTGAAATTGCTTGCTTCATCACTTGTTTCACCGAACTCGTAGAAGAGAATTTATGTCAGATTTGGGCGTACCCTCAAAGGGAGGTACAGCAGTGAATCCGGTTGGGCAGACTATGAGGCAAGAAAAAAGAAACTACAACAGAAAAGACATTGTAGTCAGCAGGTAAAAACACCTTAATGAAGAAAAACAAGGAACGAAAGAAGTTTAACAGAACTCGCTCAGCCGAGTCACAGAATGGAGAGTCTTTCGCTGCGCTCAAAGAAGAGTGAAGATCACTGCAAAGTTCCATGATTTACACGCAAAAGTACGGCAGAGACATGAATAAGGCCAATCTGGAAATAAGTGTTTAATAGAGTGAAAGAGATAGGTCTACTGGTCAGGCTGGGCAGCATAGTTGGGACTTGTTTAAAAAAATATAAAGTAATAACGTCAGCCTACTTAAAATATATTAAAAAGAAAGAGGTAACGTCGAACAAGGCCTCACAAGAAAAAACAAAGAAGAAAGAAGAAAGGAGCAAGACCAAATGTGTGACTGCTTTTTTGTGTCGTCTCACCCTTGAGTCGGCAGCGGTACACCATCATCCCTGGACGAGTCCATGCCGATTCCCTCCAAAAGTCAACATCACTTACATGACAGCATAACATACATGCACATATACGCACACAATACCTCGGCAGAGACCAGAGGCAAGTCCGGATGTTGCATGTCAAAAAAGAAAATAAGAAGAAGAAGAAAAAAAGAGAAAGAAAAGAAAAAAAATATGGAATACTTGTGAACAGACGCCGATGGCAATCGCAGACGTCTGCAGATTCCAGAAGGAATGACGAAGTGGTTTGGGTTGACCGAGTCACAAACAGGGCGAACGTGTCGGAAGTGTTCACTGGTCGCTCACCTAGAAATGGCAGCACACACTGCGTCCACACTGTGACAATGCCATACAATGACAATGTCAATGCAATTTCAATGCTGTCCTTGAAACCTTGAGGTCTAGGTGCAGTGGAAGAAGAAAACGTCCTCCAGCCACCAAAAGAAAAGAAAGAAACAATAACAATAACAAGAAGGTGAAATAGCTAACAAGTCTCCATGCACCACATGTGGGGGCAAGCAGATTCACAGGGAGAGTGCACCTTAACAGCCGTTGTGAGAGGGGGCTAGCCTATACGACCTCCGGGCAGAGGCCACTAAGAGTCCTGAATCTCGCGGAACGTCCATTGCTGGTTTAGGCTATTGTCGTCACACTTTTCGAGGTGCACCTTGTAACTGCGCTTGCTGTAGGACAGGCACTTCTTGTGGGTGTTGTGGTAGAGGTGCTGGGTGTCCTGCAAGTGTTAGCACCAATGATGCAAAAGCGTTGTCGAGACAAGTGGGGTTTGAACGTCGTGACCAAATTCGTGAATGGGCAAGAACTGTTGTCCAACGTGGAGGTAACATGAATCTGATGTCTTTGTCATGCAGGCACAAAAAATGATGTCAGCTGCTGAATGTCTTAAAAAGACCACTAAAGAGGAACACTAAATTAGTTTAGAGCGACGAAGTCTTTCACAACATTATTTTCGTTATTTTGTGGTCATAGGTTGATTAAAACAACAGGAAATGAAGGTCAGTTTCAATTTGTGAATTTTACGCCAGAACTCTAGCACTGGCATGTCAGTGTGTTGCCCCGGATTTCAAGATATCCTTTCTTTTTGTAATTGGGCAATTGTGGCTCAGTGAATATTCTTAAAACTTACCACATTCTACTTTTGTCTCTTTTAGAATATACAATGTAGTCTATCTTTGCGGATAAAAAATTAACTAGACTCGAGCAGATACTGTAAAAAATCAATGACATTACGGCAAGCTTGTACAAGAACTTTAAGGTGACGTCATTTCGTCTTTTGTTCTTGCGTCTTTTTCTACCTTATGTGAAGCCTATTCTCGCAGTAAGACTGGCTTCTCTGGCATTGTAGAAAGGTGTCTTACAAATAGAGATAAAATAATTTTTTTTTACTGTCCGTTTAAAGTTTAATGTCATTCACACTGTGTTTTAAGTATGTAGACGTACTTAAAGGCCAACTGCGACGAAAATTTACTGGTTCAATTGGTCATAAATGAGCAGTAGTTAATATTGAAGCAATCTTGGCAAAGCTGTCAGTCTGGTGATTGTCACATTTTCTTATTAAATAGCCTTTAAATAGCACGTAAGCAGATGACACGGGCAGCTGCTGGTTAGCGGATGCGACACAAATCCAGACCACAGTCCCCGAGACTTGCAGCCCACCGCGGGCACTTCCTAATCTTGGGGGTCCAACGCCAAGGTGATGCGCTGGTACGCAACATTCTAGGCTCTGCTTAATTTCGGGCGAGCAGTGATAGCAGCACCTTATTCAGTTTCTGCATCAAAAAACATATACTTTTGCGGGCTCTTCACGATGCATCCACTCAGATTCCACATGTAAAATCTCCCACGGGAGTTCTATATCTATACCATGGAGTAAGATAGACAGGATCGTTCAGTCTGCTCGTCTGGTAGGGACAGGTTCTGAAACGCCGGTCGCAGCTTCACAGCGTGTTAGCCAGATGGTGCTGTGCACGAGGAAAAAAATTTGCAGGGGGGAGGGGAAGTGCTCCAACCAACTGAAGCAGCAGATGCATGGTGGGGCCAAGATCTGGGGCACCATACCCAGGTCTCTCTGTCGTTGCTATAGCAATGGCACACGGTCGTGCTTGGCTGCGGTCCTGCACTTGCTTGTGCAGTCGATATGTTGTCTGCTTGGCACACGCCTCGACTCCTCTAATGCGCATAGATCTTGCCCCTTGCGGTTCGGCAGAGAGGCATTAGCAGATGAAATCTGTCCTTATTTCATGTTTTTTCATTTATTAAGCCTTTTAGGCCCAATGCAGGGGTTTGGTAAGGGGGGTCTAGTGGATTTACGTAAGGCACGGAAGCAAAACCAACCCAGAACATAAACTAAATGTGAACATTAAAACATAAGGAAACTAGGAATGGAAACTATGGCATAATAAACTCAGAAAAAGGTATCAAGCTATGTCAGCAGATAGTGAAAACAATCTTTAATTACAGGGGTGCTTCTTCATTAACTGTTTTTACCTGAGTACCATACAAGCAGATAAGTGATTTTATTGCTTCCTTTTTTCTCGCAACACTGGTACAGCAGCAGTGGATCAGAAGGCGCCACGAAAAGAGAACTTCTCCCATCCTTTGTCATACCCAGATTTACAGCTGGGCACAAAACACTTCACTGTTAGCTGTTCTCCTCTTCCGCTTGTTCAATCATGAGTATGAACACATCTCATTTTGTTGGGCATGATTAAATGCAATGCGCACATATGAAACAATCAGCTGAACATGAGAAGGGCATAGCAGGTAAATTTCACAGCTTGGCGAACACCAACACTCCCGCACAGACATTTGGAAGTGAAAAACAAGTAATTCTGCTGTGCCTTTCCGTACACCATTACTTTTCATCTGCCTGCACTTCCTACCGTAGAGATGTTCTGCACACGTGAAACAAAAGCAATGATATGTGTTTATTTGCACTTCTTTAATTTGTGCACATACATATTTTCATGTTTGATGGCTCTCGAATCGAGGTGCCAAGGGCCCCGAGTTTCTTGTAGACAAGACGTTGTACAAGTGCTGCCCCATACCCTGTGCCGCCGCCAGTCTCCACTTAGTGCATATGAACATGGAAAGCAAGCTACTGAATGATTCCCATGAGCCTTAGCAGATGGCGCTATGTGAGGTGAGCAGTTGGCCAGGTGGGAAAGAGGAGGAAAAAGCATGAGCGAATGTGACGACAGGAGTGCACAGGTAGATGTCTGACATCTGCGTTCCATGATTTGTCCAGAGCGAATGTGTCACACGGCGGCAGAGTCGGCGCTCCTGTCTGTCTTACTCCGCGATCTACACCACGAAAATTGGTGGATCCAATGCATATGTATGAGTTTTGAAACATGTGTACGAATAATTAAACAAAGCGAAGCTTAATGTTTGCTGAAATCTCCTCCTTCACCTCTATGCCGCTCAATGCTCTCCTCAGCTACTGTTTTGTTACCTTCACTATTTTCTCTACGTTTGGCTACTTCTGTTGCCCAGTTCTGCACTTTTTTTGCCTCTTGTTATGATAGTCCATTTGCGCACCTACCCAGTCGCGTGTACCCATTCTGGGGGGATTGGGAAAGAATGTTTACAGACCTAGTCACGCATTTCTAGCGGGCCAAGCTGTCTATTCAGGCACGTGCCCACCGGCACATAATGGTCGCCTGAGTTGTTCTGTTTAATTGGCAAGACAGCAGCAGCTGGCACACACAAAATGGGGGAAGAGGGAAGAAAAGAACACAGAAACTAAGCTATCTTGATGTGGTCCGAAATTTTATTGCAGCTGGCCTTTAATTGACATGGCTTCAAGCAAGGCTCACTCGAACAACACTGTAGCAAAGATGCACACAACTCTGCAGCAAAGACATGCACCAGCGTGTCTTTGCTACGGTGTTGTTACAGGTCAAGGCGCTCCTACCACCGTCACCTGTTCGAGCAACCGAGCTCTTCACCTCACCGGAATCCTTTTCCCGACATGGTGACATGACAGACAACAGTTATGTGAACGAAACTTCACTTTCGTGCAGCATAACCTAGAGGAAAATCTGGTGTCACCGTCTGAGCAAGTTTTCTAACAGCAGTCGTGCCACCGTGACAATGCCGGGTTGATTATGGGCGTGCTCGGCTTGTCTCAAATGTGGCCGAGTATAAAACGTGGCCATAGCCATGCAAAAGAAATCTTTGGTTCTGGTTCCCCTATACTACATCTTTATAGTATATTCGCATATATATATATATATGTGTGTGTGTGTGTGTGTGTGTGTGTGTGTGTGTGTGTGTGTGTAAACAAGTATGTGAAGAAACATATGCTTAACACTGATGCACAGTGATCTCAGACTTTGTCATCTTTCCACAATGACTGTATAGCAACCCCATCTTAACTCCGAATAACTGGGAGGCCATGCTATGAGACGGCGTTCGCCTGACAGGCCCATGGCATCACCGCGGCTATTAGAGCCTTGGTCTAGGGTCTTCTCTCTCTAAACGTACATAGAGAGCGAACAATGGTCTAGGGAAAAAGATAAATAACGTGTGCACGTCAGTACGGAAGCACCTGTTTTCCATCCATCTAACAGTGTGAAACTATGCTCACAATAGAAACGTGACAAGAGGGTTGACGGGTGCGTGGACCAGGCCTTTCAGGCAAGCCTACTCACCACACTGTATTCCCAGGGCCCGTCCACGGTTCCAAGTGAGCAGTACGCCACGTCCATGCTGTTCGTATCGGCCTCCATGCACCGCTCGCCCAGGCCCAGCTGGCCCTCCGCATTGAGCCGGAACACCTGCGAGCGTCGCCGCAAGACACGCTAGCGTGGTGGGACGACGGGACATGGGCCACGCAATCAGTCCGAGAGAGTGAGAACTGTCAGTTCTAGAAACCTTCACCACCTCGGGAGGGCGCTGCAAAGCACATGCAACTCAGAGCAAATGGCTGGGCGAGCAGCGATTGACTGTGTGAGTGGTGGAGGCTGGTTTCAATGGGCTGTGTTACATAGTTGCAGGGTCACAGCGTTACACAGTTGCATGGTTATTAACAACTGCACGAAGCCAATGAGAGGTAAAGGAAAAAAATTCTCGCTTTTCATTGAGATTCAGAAACAGCAATGAAAATAGAAATGAAAGTGAAAGGCAACTTGCTTCTAGCGGGAGCTGAACCTGCAACTGCGGCACAGCGCATGTGATGCTTTGCCAATGGAGCTACGGTGGTGGCTGTCCCATCAACAACTTCCTTGAGTAATTTCGTATGTGTACACTATACGTAAAGTGTTTGAGAACACAGCTTTAGATCTTCATGATGTTAACATTCTCATTCAGCCCTTCTAAGTGCCAAACGATGTCTTCACCAAACCTTTTGTCACCTATCTTAGCACATTTGTTCCAGTGTAGCAGCCTCCAGCCTGACACATGAGACGCCTGTCGCTTTCCTTGGCTTGATATGGATATTACTAACTCAAAGATCAAGTCCTTCGGTTCTTTGACCCTTCTCACATAAGTCGCATGGCTGCATTTTAAGAACTGACGAGCTGCCTTTTTTTGCATTGGATTTACAGCTTTCTGCTATTGATGCATTTGGTAGAGCCTTCATATTTTTCATCTGTTGATGAGATTTGTGCACGGGTAAAGGTGTACATTGCCTAGCTGCAATAAGACCACTATCATTAGTGAGTGCTGTGTTGTTTCCTTTTCTGTTTGCCCTTGTCTTGCTGCACTGTCCTGAACTGTGTGCTGTTTCAGAAGCAGGGATGTGCAAATATTGAAAACCTCCAAGTAACGAATCAAATTTTGTCCTATTCAACTTGATTTGGTCCTCAAGCACGTAGTCGCTATTCAAAGTCCGAATATTTTTCGAATAGTTGTTTTTTAATGCTTAGCATTGTCGGCTATAAACGATCAGACATAAAATTGGAGCAAACATAACTGTACTCCCATCCGCAGTGGACATTACATGCAAGATCATGCTGTTATGCTCAGAGAGCCAGAAGGTATATAAGGTATATGCGAAGGTATACAGAGATATTAAGTGGCCAACAATGCTGCCTTTCCAAACTGCATGCAAGACCATGTATCCTCCAAAGAGCCCCAAGTTAGCAAACAAACTGCTTCGTCGTTCTTTGTGCTCCCTTTGTGCTTTTATTAAAGCATGCTTTAAATAATGTGCAGTGTAATGATATAAACATTATGTTGTGAATGCCAGGATGTGAAAGCTGTTTGATAACAATGTTGAGAAGGCTGCACATTATTCGCAAACTACTTGAAAAATATTCAGATTCTGTTCTATTTGCACTCGATTTGGTCTCAAAAGATAATACAGTAGAACCTCGTTGATACGTTCCCGTTACGTACGTTTTCCCGGCGCCAACAATCGAAATCGAGAACACAAAGAATGACCCAATAGAGTTACGCTCATGTTTATGCGGGTCATACGTTCCCGGAAAACACGATTTTTCGACACCAACATTCAGTGCGTCGCCAAACTGCAATCGTATGATACGTTTTCAGGCCGCTAGATCCCACGTAAACAAGAAAATGTGTGAGGTGCGCGCGATCGAAAACACTCTATAGCTGCCCGCTGCGGCAGCTTCACCGCAATACTCGCCCGCCCGTCCCACCGTGAAAACGCTGACGCACACTCAGTTTTTCATTTTGGTACCAGCAAATATTCTGTGGGGTCGTCGCACGCGGCATCCACAGTTAGTACTGCCAATTCCATTGCAATAAGCATCTTCGCATCTGTTCCACAACGTGCGGCGCCGTCGGGAGTGTATAACGCACGCTTTTCATAGGCGATAACTGAAACGTGCCTCTGTTCTCTGCTGCAGACTGCGATCGTACACGTTTTCAGGCCGCTAGATATCATGTGAACCAGAGAAGGCCCGAGGTGCGCGCGATCGAGAACAGTCTGTAGCTGCCCGCCTCGCGTAGACAACGATCAGCGCGCACAGTTTCTCATTCCAGTACCAGCAAATCTAGCTCCGCCCAGGTCATCGCAAGCCATGTTCACACTACCACCGCCAAACCTGTTGCGATAAGCATATCCACCGATCTGTATTACGGCACGTGATGGGTAGTTCCATTGGTATAGCATACTGCACGCTTTTAGTGTAGGCGATAATATAAACGTGCTGCTGTTCCCAGCTGCAGGCGACACAATGTGGGCATCGCATTTGTGATAACACTTCACGTTGTGGGCATCGCGAAGTGAGAAACATTTTGGATTTACTTTGTTATATCCAATAATCTGTTACATCTATTTTCATTATTCGTGTTTCCACTGTAAAAGAAGTAAAGCAGGAACTGAGGGCTAACGAGTCTGACAATGAGCGTCTGCAGATGCGTCCTGTGGCAAGACTGTTCACACGCAAGCCGTCTTATAACCTCGAGAAGGTTGCAGGGAAGTGCAACATTCACACTGTCCCTTTGAGCACCGGATGACCTGTCACAAATGCCTCACTTGGTATGAATGATGCAAGGAGAGTGATGGATGGTTGTTGGAACAAACCAACCGCACACTCTGTCGAGTGCAAGGGTTCAGTGGCTTTAACTGATTCTGCAGTTCTGTGGCAAATGCTACATCAACCAGGTGGAGCTTAAGAGACCACAAGGCACTGCAGCCCTGTGCTCTCTGTTGAAGCACTGCAACCGGCAGTGTCATCTACCTGATCAGCTCTGTACGTACAAATGCTCTCCAGCTTTCAACTGCCCGCATGTTTTGAGACAGGCTCTACAGGCAGGTGGATAGGAAAATATTCAAGGCATTTCACATCCAAAAAGTAACAGACAAGTGCTAAAGCACTCTATTACTGGCACTCACCAACAAAGAGTTATATTGAAGAAAAAAAAATATTATGCAGATAGAACACACATGTTCGAATCTGCATGATGCGAAGTTATCGCAGGCAGTTATAAAGCTAAATGCGATGCATAGAGCTGCTTTTGTTGCCATCCTATGTAACGTATGATATCATGCAATGTTTATGTCCGTGCACCACACAGGCCGCAGCTTTAATGTCATGCAATGTTTTATGCTTATGCACTACATTGTTCACAAGTTGTGCTGAAATGCAAACAGCAGTTCATGCGAATACACGCCACAAGACACTGACGCAGTGATGTCACGAGGACAAAGGCGGTGCTTCATGTTTTTCGAGGAAAGAATTGCGAGGAGGTGTGTACGCACAGAGAAATGCTATGGAAAAGGCAGTGGTAGGGTTAACTACTATTCTCCTTTTTCATTTCTGTATTGTATAAATTTTTCGCCTCTGTGATTTGAAGTTAGCGCACTTTATCCTGCCTATTTCTTCTTCTCTTGCACCTGCTTGGAAAATGCCCAAATTAGCCCAAACGTCTTCATTAAGCCCAGCTTCTGTTGTACAGTGAGAGCTGTCACATGAGCAAGTTTAAAAACTAACAACCGCACTGCATGAAAGTTTCCTTCCAAATTATTTAACCGACCCACTACAGTGCTGCCGTCTAAGATAACGGCATGAAATTGATGGGATGGGCCCTGTCCACCTTTGGTGCTGGAAAGCTGGAATAAGCATAATTAACAAGCTGTACTTTTCCAAAGCAGTTATCGACAGGATCATGCAGGTGAGACGAATTCATCCACCTCCTGCTGCTCTCTGATGTCTAAGGAAAGAAGTACAGGCGAACCTCAATACTGTAACGGATGTGGACATACGGAGTAAACCAAACATTTTTCTCACCAATATTAGTGTGCAACGACTATATGCTTAAAACAAGGATTGGATATAATGAATGTATTTCTGTGTTGGCTGCGATTTCGTTATATTGAGCTTCACAGCTGCATACGTATGGTTGCTCTAGATTTCTTAAAAGCCTGCTTGCTTTTACAAAAACCATTCTTTTGCGCAAAACAAGAGTGCTGCCAGGTGCTGTAGCATAGCATTCAACACTATAAAGAATGGCAAGTTATACACAACATTGGTTTCTTATTTTTATACCAAAGCTAATGAGTAATGGAAAAGTGGACAGCTACAAATGAAAGCTTCTTTGCCTGATACTTAATTGTTCATAAGGAGTTTATGATTAAGTGGTATTTGCCATGGAAACAGAAAAGCCAAGAAAAAGGCACAGGTCCAGGAAGTGGCGGGCAATGAAAGCAAGTTCGCTAGTGCAAGCATGCTTTAGAAGCTGAAGGAATACAGTTAGGTAGGCACCATGCCGAATGAGGGAGAAAAATCAGCACAAGGGGGACACGCACCTGATTCCCTCCGGTTCCGTGGCAGGCCGACAACGCTGCAGTTGATGGCGGATGAGCGCCCATGGCATCGAGACACTGGCCGGTTGCATCATGCCTGATCTGCACAGGTGATGGGTGAGAACGTGTAACAGTTTCATCTTGTGAGCGTATAGAAACATGAGCTACAACTGTGAGTACCAAGCGAGTGAGGGTTGAAGGAATAAAAGAAACACAATGTCACCACCACCTTGCTATAGCGTCACATTATTGGCTTTTAAATGCAGGTTTTCAATACACAGGTTTGCTTAACACACAGTACAGGTTTGGTTGTGCAATGTAATACAAATTCGTATTGACACACTCCAAATACAAACGACCCATGTTTGTACAGCTGCGATCGTGTTTCGTGTGTTCACAGCACCACATGCATTAACTTAGCCCACATGCAGCGATGGGGCTAATGGGGTGTGCATCTGGGCTGAAACTGACTGGATTAACAATGGAAAAATACTGTAATAACAAAAGGCACATGGTAAACAGAAGGACAAGGCAAAACTAGCAGCTGTCTATTTCACTCAATGACAAAGTTACACCTGCATGCCTGCAAATTACCCATAATAAGAAAATTCTTCCGCCCATAACACGAAGCAGTGGCTTGATGGCTGGCAAAATGTAACGTGCAGTAAGCGTTAAGACTGTTTTGTGCAGTCATTGTCGGAGTGAATATTCGCAGGTGAAAGTGGGCAACCTCCTTTCAAGGAGTAAAAGAAGTGCGAGTAGTATTCATTTTTGGAAATTGCAACCTCCCAGTCATGAAGTAGAAAGACTCGGCTTTTCATCCTCCTCTTACCAAATCCAGACTTAGCCACAGTCTCTACTAAAACAAGCCTTTAGCTTCTTACTGCTCTATTTGTTTGGCTTTTCTCAGATTTGTGTTTGGGCTACCCCGCTAATAGGCCTCGTGCTATCCTTGAAGAAAAGTGGACGACGGCGGTGCTATCCAGTAAACGTGCAACATGCAAAGAAGCTGACTGCTAGAAGAAGAAGACTAATAAAGATAAAGCAGACCCGCTCAATCATTGTCATTACACGTAGAAAAAGAAAACTTAATTTAGGACCACCTCTGCAACTGGGAAGGTGACATGCTGGATCACGACGGAGGCACAGAGGCCAGTTTTATATAGTACATGGATGCTGAGGAGCGGGCGTTAGCCAGTCGTGGAAGCTGCTGGGGCGATCGTGCCCTTCACGATTAGTATTCTTCACCGCTGTAAAATTGGTAGAGTGGCTAACATGTAGAACCCTGGACTGCCAATTGATTGGTAGCCCGCTCAAATTCCCCAGGCACAAGGACAATTTTTCTTTGTAATTCTCTCACAAAAGATTTGGGGATTCCGGCAACGACACCGGCGAAAATAAAGACCAGGGGGGGAGCCCATTACAGCTGTCACTGTAAAAGGAAATGTCAAAGCTAAGATGAAAGCGAAGCATCAAAAAAATTCTCCATCCACGCTGCTTCTCAACTTCAATAGCGGGCTTGATAATCAAATGCCAAAGCAACATGGAGTGAACCTTTTCTAGTTGCGGCGCTTTTCTTTTGGTTTTCCTTTTTTCCAATTCTTCATGCACCATGTTTTGACAACCTCATAATTGCGCATATGTAACATGACAGCCGAGCCAAACAAACAGTTGCTAACAGTGCTTTGCCCCCCTCGGGCTTTCTGTGGGTCAAATGTTATTGCAGCAGTATCCTTTGTTAATTCTGGGGCACATTTTAGAAAACTAGCATACCTGCTGTGACAGAAGAACAATAAGAGAATACACATACACCAAGGTCAGGTTAGCATCAAAAGAAGGACCTTCATTAAACGTTGTTGTTCTTGTGTTCTATTACTGTGATCTAACACGCTCTTTCAAAACCTTGATTGTTGTCTGTAGTTGTGAATGTTCTGATATTATATACTTTTCCGGTTCGTGCGTGTATATTTTTGACCCACACAGAAGAACACCGTTAATTCGGCTCTGGTTAACTCAATTTTTTCAGAATTCGATCTTGGCTGAAGGTCCCAGCCAGTGTCCATACATTCCTTTGGGACCAAACTTTCATTATCTTGATCCTGAAATTAGCCTTTGCCAGATAATTTGAACTTGCCTGGTCATCACGCACATGCCTGACCCTAATAGTGATTGCAGTTGGTGATTTCAGTAGCAGTAGTGTTTGTCTTGGTGAAGCTTAAGATAGAGTGAATTTGACAAACATGTGTCATGTCTAGTTGAATATGCCTAATTGCAGCCTGTCCTAGGAAGATTTTAAAGCGAGAATGGTAGCTCACCAACCGAATTATTACAGTATTTGCCCGATTCTAACGCATATTTCTAACTTTCTTTTCTAAAGAAAGTTTGTCCGCGAATTGCTTGGGTAGTGACATCAAATAAAAAAATAAAACCAAAGCTGTGTTCATGGCATTCACCATCAGAGCCAGCCTAGCTAGCATCGTCCCCATTGCCATCACAAGATGGTGACCATGGATAGCGATAGAACGAGTTTTCTCGAAATCAATGCGCCGCTTTCAGTCTGATTATGAAAGCATATTCAAACGATAAGTGATTTTGCATGTTAAGCTAGCAGCAACAAGTTGTGTAAAATGTTGGTGTTCCACAAAATTGTGTGTTACAGGACGAACTAGTGAAGTGGTTAGTGGGCTGCAATCATGTCTGCAATTGTTGTGGAGTCGATTTACAAATGCAGACTATCAAGTGTGCCATGTACCGTACCACGAATGATATGCTATGGTTCCTAATAAACAGCAGAAAAGTGCTGGCTGAGAGTGATCACAATAGACATCGGGTAAATAAATTTCCAGACTGTGAAGTAAAGTTTTTTTGGTTTCGCCTTTTCTTATTCCATTGGAGGTGTGCTATGTCTTTTCTGCTAAAATATTGGGAGTGTGTTAGATTTATACATTGTGTAGCAGCTCTAATACCATTTTTAAGTTAGCTTTCAGTTAACTCTGAACCCATAAAAAGTGGGTGCGGGCATGATTCTGGGACATGGGCAAATACTGCCAAATGAATCAGTGGCATGTTTTGGCATATTTTGCCTCTTGTTTAATTCAACCTGCTGGATAATTCAACCAATTTTGATGATCCCATCAAATTTCTATCCGGCCCCATCAATTTCGTTGGTCCCAGCAGAAGATGACTGTACTTTGTTGTTTTACTTCCGAGACCTGTACATGCGTGTTTACATTTATTCCATTTCTTGGACTTACGCACATAGGTGTCCTATGCAACACATTATTTTACTTGTGTCTGCCTGCTTGCAAATTCCTTTTGCTGTGCACTGCAGTTATGTACCTCCGTCACTGTCCTGCATCACAAATGCCATGTGGCATGTGCCTAGGATCCCAGAGTCCTAGGGATCCTAGGGAAAATGAAAACTGATTCTGAAAGCCGGCACTTGCCTCTCCCCAGTAGAGGTTCCTGGGCAGCAAGGGAAAGTTCTTGAGCACGTCATAGGCAACATTCTTCATGAACCAGCGGAAGCTCTTGCACTTGAGCTTCTCGCGGAGTGCCAACTGCGTTTTCAGGTCACCAGCATCATAGTAGGTGGCCAAGGGCTCCCGGGTGTAGAAGTACTCCTTGTATTCATCCATCCACACCTCCACCACTCGCTTGTAGTTCTGCAGGCATGATGTAACGAAAGGGGGAGAGTGTGCAAATTTGAAAGGAGTCTGAGGCAGTGAGGTAGGAGTGTGCCTCGTGGTTTCCCATAGTTCCATTTCGCAGCCACAGCCACTCCTGTTTACAGCGATAGCTCTTCCATTTCAGAGCAATAGCTACTCCCTCTTAGCGATAGCCCTTCCATTTCACAGTAATAGCCGCTCCATCTCACAATATTTATTTATTTATTTTATTTGTGGTACCCTCAAGGTACATAGTTGTACATTACAGAGGGGAGGGGTGACAATACTTTGCAAGAGTAAAAAATACAGGATTAGTTCTATCATAAGAAGCCAACAAACATTGACACCAAGGACAACATAGGGGAAATTACTTGTGCTTAATAAATGAAATAAACAAACGAAGAATTAATGGAAATTAAAGTGGATGAAAAAACAACTTGCCGCGGCAAGTTGTTTTTTCAACTTGCAACTTGCTTTTCAAACTGCCTTACCTAGGCATTGCACCGGTTTAATGAACATAAGCAGTGGTGCCACAAAGCCAACACAGATTAATCAAAGTCATTGCAGGTTTACTACGACATATTTAAGGACAAATAAGGGCCTCATAACGATGTTACAGCTATCACTGTTACTGCACTGCGGATTAACCCGAAGCACCATGGTCATTTCCAGCAGGGAAAAAAACTGAATAATTTAACTTGAAATTTTCAGCAACAGGTTGTGTGGACTGAGGTGCACCCCACCACCTTTCTGCAGGTGTTTGCCCATTCTGTCCCTGCTGCTCTCTCCTTTCCACCAGTAGCGGGACAGAGCAAAGAATGGGCTGTCCCTCGGCTGTTTCTTTCCGTGGGCCACTAACGTTTCACCAGTTTAGACAGGAATTGACCATTTACTCGCAGTCACCTGCAGTGCAGCCACAAATAAAAAATCCTTACATTTAAGTGTCAACTGCCACAAAGAGCAAAAGCCTTTCATAGTTATTGCAAGCATATTCTCCTGACCTTAAGTGCATGACGATCACATGCGTTTTCAGTTTAAATATATATTCAGACATGTATCGCACGCAGACTTAGTGGCGCCACCTCTAGATTGCACACGTCCAGTAGGGTGCGTGGGAGAGGAGCCTAGCTGCACACGATTCTTGTGCGTGACACGTTTCACTGGTGGCGATACGGTGCATCGTTACACTGCTTTCATGCTAATCGGATAATTGCTGACACTCCTCATGCGATGGGTTCTGCTGGAATTTTTTTATAGGTAATTTTTCTGACACCAGAAGTTTATGCTTCAGCAGCAGGGCACAGACAGCAAAAATGCACCTTCAGAATTCGTCTGGCACATGCTGGTAAGGTCTCCTTATGAAACTGCATTGGGCACACAACAAACGAGGACACAAGGCAAAGGTAGCACACACAAGCTAACACACACAAGGTAACTCCACAAGTGCTGAACAAGCGCTGACTCGCTAGAGTCAGCGCTTGTTCAGCATTTGTGGAGGTTCGCCTGGTAGAGGTTCTGATAGCGCTGGTAGAGGTTCGCCCAGAAGTGTGGTGCCAATTCATGTAGATGGCATTGTATCTAAAGAAGCCTATCCCATTCATGTGTGATGCAAGTGTGGTTGTGGCCACGTGGTTACCCTGTTGCTGCTTGGGATCAGCTAATGTGTCGTTGGTGGGGGTTCAGATTCTATGATTACACCTACTTATGTTTCTTTACATTTTGTTTAGGTTGCTGTTTGAAAGGAAGAAATTAGATATCTTGGTAATATCTGTACAGCAAATATAGCAGGTTTAGAAGCAGCATGCGTGACCTGAATTTCTGAATACAAGAAGTTTGCCTGGAAATGTAGTGTCATCACATGAAACAAACAGTAACCACTGCCTTAGATCTCACATACAAACAATGGAAAAACATGGGCAGGGTAGTTAAGAGTTAAAGTACTTAAAACAGAACATTATGCTATACCATAAATGTGTCATGCATTTCTTTTTTTTTTCAGTATTACCAGATTTTACCACCAGGCTGCGTGGTAAGCGACCACATGGCTAACACGCATCTGTCCACCCCTGCTTCTGAGCACATGGCCAGGTGAACATTAGCAGAAAAAATTGGTTGTCTGATTGATTGATTCATTCATGGGGCTTTACCTTCAAGAGCAACACTCCTGCTATGAGAGACACCGTAACGGGGGACTTCAGAATCGCCTGGACAACCTGAGATTCTTTAACGTACACCTAAACCTAAGTGTGCATTTTGTCCTCGTCGAAACCTGGCCAGTATTCAAACCTGTGACGTCGTGCTCGGCAGCAGAACGCTGCAGCCACCAAGACATCATGGTGGGTGTGACTAGAGCACAGGAGAAAAAAGGGGGTTAACCGACGGGCCCGATATTTATCAGTCATATCATAAGAAGCCAACAAACACTGACACCAAGGACAACATAGGGGAAATTACTTGTGCCTAATAAATGAAATAAAGAAATGATAAATTAATGGAAATGAAAGTGGATGAAAAAACAACTTGCTGCAGGTGGGAACCGAACCCACATCCTTCGCATTCTATGCGAAGGTTGCTTCTATGCATCTATGTGAAGGTTGTGGGTTCGGTTCCCACCTGCGGCAAGTTGTTTTTTCATCCACTTTCATTTCCATTAATTTATCGTTTCTTTATTTCATTTATTAAGCACAAGTAATTTCCCCTATGCTGTCCTCGGTGTCAGTGTTTGTTGGCTTCTTATGATAGAGCACAGGAAACATTCTGCTCCATCAATACACACCACAGTGATGAGAGGCCCCTTGCGCTTCTGGGCCAGCTTGCCAAAGCTGTAGGGCATGAAGCCGCGGTAGACGTGCCCGACCCGCGAGCACGGCACCCAGTAGATCATGCCACCGCACTGCCAGATCTGGACAGAGAACAGACACGGCAAACGGTGCGACATGCAGTGGCTACTCCAACGCACATAAACATGCAAGTGGAAAGCACTTTAAAAAAATACCGAGGCATTTTGTTTGGCTAACTGGCTTTGTTACCTGGTGAAGGGAGCTAGGCCAGGGTGTTGCAGAACAGTGATGAAATACAACGTGAAATGAGTGGGGAAAAAAATTCAAGCGCCATGTGGGACCCCTTTAATGGCAGAACTTTCCACATTTCCACCCGTTCCCATTTGCCTTGCTCGCACAATCTGTGCAATCAACACACTTTGCCTTCTACGTTCCTGGACATACTTTGTTTCGAAACAGTGGGAGAAAGCAATGAGAAATTCAAGAAACCTTTGAAGCATCAAGAAAGCAATGGTGTAGCCATCAAAAAGAGGTTTTAAAGTTCTGCAAATACTAAAATATGTGCCATTTCAACAACTGCAACTTTTTTCTTTTTATTTCCTTTTGTAATATCACAGGTTTCGTAACCTTGCGTAGGAAAGTTTAAAATTGTTCCAACTTTCAGTAGTGATTGTAAAAAAAGAACTATGGGGCCTAAATAAAAATTCATTGCCCAGAAGTTACTAGAGCTCCATTCTTTCTCTTAAGGGTGCTTGAACCACCCTTGGGGTTCAGTGAACAAAACTCAATTTGGAGAGTACAGTACAAAGCTGTGAACATCAGAGCCACGTTATATGAAAAGCTTAAATCCTGGGGTTTCACATGCCACAACCACTACGTGATCATGAGGCACACTGTAGTGGGGGGCTCTGGGTTAATTTTGACCACCTGTCTCCATCGCATCCATCAAATGATTTCCCACGTGCGATCAGAGAATGGAATCTCCTCCACTCAGACATAGTTTCCTCTCCGTCACTTTCATCGTTCATCAACCTACTGGAGACATCAAACAGAGAAGACGCCACTTGACACACCCACATATCTTAATCTTAAACCATATATCTGTAATACTTATTTCTGTGCGTGGAATTTATGCATTTCAAACCCCAAACTCGTCGCTTCTGCGCGGTTATCTGTTACCTGTATAAGTTCTCTGATCTTACAAGTGTCATTCATTCGCTATTCTTTATATAAAATCTAGTAATACAATATTGTTATATTGTTATACTAACTACACTGTTATATTGTTATGGCCATATTGTTATACCAATCAAAAGTATTGTATTAATGGTGATTTCTGCAGTAGTTAAGGAAGCGTTTTTCCTTTTTTTTTTCTTTTAATGTACCATGTAACATGACCTGTTTGTTTCTTTCTGTAAAATTGTGCCCACCTGCTTTGGTCTCAACTGAGACTGGCAGTATTGCAAATAATAAAATAAAATGCGGCCGTGGCGGCTGGCATTTGATCCCGTGCCCCTCAGGCTGAGCAGTACAATGCAAAAAGCCACTACACCACCAACGTTGTAATACCAATTGCAATCAGTAGATTTTTTTTTATTTAGGCCAGCAAATGAACTTTCTTTTAACAAAAATTATCAAAAATTGCAAAGTCTAAATAGCTACTTTGGTAAAATACAGCACCCTTGCTACCATGTGTGACTGAGTTAAACCACGGTGTAAGAGTAGTTTAGGTGAGAGAGCGCCCGCGCCCAGCGCCCTGTCATAACATTCTACTTTTGGAGGCAGCCGACAGATGGCGCGACCAACTTTTCCCCGCTCCGCGAGCGACCAGGCCACACCGGCGCGATCGCTATACGTTGCGTTGGGCCTGTATTTCCTTGAAATGCGTGGTTAACTGGCCTTCCTCTTCCTCTTCTGGTATTCTACTTTGGGGATGTAAAGTGTCCTTTATTTACACAAGAACATTTCACCTCTTTTAAACAAAGCGTCGAAATCAGTATACGAGGGCCTAGCGCGACGTGGCGTTGATGGCATGCACATGCATTTAATAAAACACTGCCTTTTATTTCGCATTGCAGGCTTCGTACTAACTCTGCCAGTTATTAGATATTGCCGAACATTACCCTGTGCAAGGAAAAGACCCATACCAATGCCGAAGAGATACACGGGCGTACCGCCACGGATGTTAGCGTGATATTACGATAACATGAATTATATCCATACTCGCCCCGCAAAGATCATGAAGACGCTTCACTCCATAAGAGTCAAAGCTCTTAGAAATTCATTGAACCATTCTGACAGAAGCACAAGTCCGGTAACAACTGGTTAATGTGGGAGAATAAAGTGAGGGAAAATATGGCACGGCAAAGTAAATTTCAGCGTTCATGCAGTCACTTCGAACCATGGGCTCACACAACTTTTGACAATTTTCGCAAGTCCTGGCTCTTTTTGTCTTTCTGGCTTTTCAACTGCCTGCAGTATTGACGCATGCGCAAGCACACGTAGTAGTGGATGAGTTTCGCAAGCATGTCTTCTTTGTGAAGACTGCATGGAAATGTAAACTGGAACTTTTACAGAACGGCATCAATTGTCCTATCGAACGCATGCCTGTCACTCGCATATTTTTCAAACTTCTGCTCACAGTATTTGAAGAGATCAAAAAGATGCATATTCGGGTGCGTCAGCCTGCCTCTCGTTTTTAAGTTCGCCAGGTCGGCTTCAGGCACGTTTGCGATCCCTTTTGTTCCCTCAAGCGCCTCCTTGCAAATCGTACAGGAGGCCTCATTTGCGAGTTTTCTTGAGACAAAGCCAGTGACGTAGTATACAATGCAGTCTACAACGTCTGCGTCGCAGTCGTTTAGCTCAAATATGTCATCACATTCCCAGCTGCCTTCTTCGATCAGCCCATCAAGCTTCGCTTTAATTCTTGCAGTTTATTTGGCTGCTCCATACCTGAACTCTGATATATCTCCCTTAAATCCGCCAGAGTAACAACGGCAGCCTGACTGTTATCAGGCGCTGCACAGTTTCCAAACTGCGGAGGTTTTAACAAAGAATACATGCTTAGCATGCGGTATAACTGCAAGAATGTGGGAAAGGTCGGATGTTCATTTTGACCTCCCGCCTGTCTGATTATTCCGAAAAAGCATCCTAAGGGGTCCTGGTTCATTTTGGCCGTCAACACGTACTTGAAACCGCAGTCTTTTAGAAGGTAGGTAGAAAGCTGTTGGACAGATTTCAGCGTAACGCGCAAACCTTCGGTAGTCGACTGGGTCAAAAAGAGGTCTTTTGGAATGTCACCATTTACAACCTGTTGTTCCCATGAGTCGAGCCATTCAGATGCAGCTTGGAGAGTAGTGAAATCTCTGCTTCCTGGTCGAATGCCCTCTGCAGGGTACCGGCGGTTTAGAGCGTCGAACAGGTCGTTCAAAAAAAAATGTAAATTTAGCTGTCGGTTCCGCATCAGCCAACCTTGGCACACCTCTGTGTGCATAAAACATGATTCCTTTGGCAACAGAATTGCTGAAAAGCTGTGTGGCTTTTCTTTTCTTTTCTCCCCGCGTGCCCACTCTCACGCTCTTGTCCCCGCGTCTTGAGAATGAAGCTCACAGACGTCGGACGACAGCGCTTGCTTCCTCTTGTAATCTCTCTCTTTAAAACCAGCCGCCAGCGACAACAACCGCACGTTACGTCACTCAACTAACCCGTTACAACTAACATGCCGAGGATGACGAGGCCGCCTTTGACAAAGATAGGTCCTCCTATCGAAACGTTGGCCAGCCTGTCTGAGGCACTTCATCCCTGTTTACAAACTTTATACCACAGTCACCGTCGCACAGCCACATATAATAAGTCGATCCGGGCGTTAGATTTGACTAAACGCGCGCGCGAATGCAGGGACAAGCCGAAGCAGACAAAAACAATCGAATGGCGCGAAGGCGAAAGCGGGAGACCCGGGGAACAGTCAGTAGCGCCCTCTGTTGACCGCCGTGTAAGCAGAATGCTCCGACCTCCTTTCTGCGTAGCGGCGCGCCCTCGCCGTTCCCTCACCTAACCTATTCTTACACCGCGGTTAAACACATCTACACTCCATTTCGCACATAGCAGGCAATGACAGAAAGGCTAGAGAGACTTCCTTTACCACTCCCATTTGCAACCAAAAAATACTGCATGGCAAAGGAAAGAAAGACGCATGTGTGCGTTGTGTAATTTGATGTAACATTCAGTCTTGTACTCTTATGCAGAAAAGGATGACATTATTACATGGTGGACACCACATATCTAGACCCATTTACCACCGAATGAGTATGTAAGACAAGTTTCTGCAAACAACAGCCACAGCGTAATTCTTGGGACTCGCAATCAAACCACAGGACGCCGCATACTGGAAGCACAAAAGTGAACAAATACATAATTTTATGCAACCTTACGTCCAGAAGTTGTAGTAGTATTATATGAAATGAAATCTTTATTCCTCTCCTTATGGTTAACAAAGAGAGATAAGACAAAAGAAAAAGATTCACACAGAAGCTCGAAAGCTCCATTGGATAGCTATTCTGAAGAAAGTTACTCTGTAGAAAGCGTCGCAGATCAAAAGTGAATGCACTGCAAAATGCACCAACTGAGATTTCTATGACTGCGCTATTTGCATAGCTTCAGCAGCATTGCCTGCCAAATATGTAACAGAGTATAGCAGTGTAAAGATTTTGGCAGCAGTGCAGCTTTCATCTTTTTGTATTTTTTTGTTTTGCACAACAGGAGAGCCTTTAGAATTCATTGTGGTTGAACACATTGGGTCAGGATGCTGCCCCTAGCTGCCATGTACTTGACACATGGCTGTTTTAACAACAGTACTGACATCGTGAGAAGCAAAGCTCTGTGCTGTCTGACCCCGTCACCTCTCCTCTTCACTCGATGCGGTGCTTTTGCTTACCTGAAACTATTTGTGCCTTTTATGCAAGCAAAACTACCTTATACATAACACGAGGCTTAAGAAAAAGTAAAATGGCAACTTATTTGATGTGCAATTGCCTCATTTTCCCTTTCAATGGTCATACTGGTGGGTGCAATGCAGATGCTGGTGCAGTGATTCTGCGTCTACTAATATTAGCATGGAGCTCTGCAGCAGAAGGTAGGGCTTAGGTAGGAAAATGTGAAATGCTGCTCTCGATACGCACGGAAACAAAAAATTGGCAGTGGCTTAGCTCAACTATGCCAGGATATACATAGCGAAAGCTAAGGCATAGCATGGTTAGCCTTGGTTAATCTTGATTGCAACTCCAGGTTAGTCTGTTTGCATAGCTATGTTGCGGCGTTTAGCCAGTCGTTCGGCACACTGTTCGTCTTTTCCCTGGGCGATTCGTTTCCTCTTCCTCTCGTTCCGATGTCGATTCCAGGCCTCCTCCTGCTTATCAGAATTGTCGCCGTCCATACTGCCGCCTCAACTGTGTTGCGGCGCACGCGAGCTTTCCTTTTCAATCCTCTGACATGTTATAAGGCATGCAATGCAGCTGTCGAAGCGAGCGGAGGCGAACGCAACGACGAGGAACGCGGTGTGACGAGGAACGCGGTGTGACGTCATGTGCCTCCTCGGCGCACGGCCACGGCGAAATCGCAAGTTCACGGCCAGTAAAGCTTTCGCTTTAAAAGAGAGAATGGCTATTTTCTCTCCGTGCTTTGTCTCTCTGTGCCACTGCTAGCCTTCTTAAATAAACTTTATGCCATTCCTGCAACAGTCTTTTCAAGCGTCCCTTCGGCTGATATTAAAGAACCAGCATTACCTTGAAAGATAGCTCAAAGTTCTCGCCACCCCAGACTAGTAGGCCAGGATCATAGCCACCGAGTTCGAGGAAGTACTCTCGATTGATGGCAAAAAGACCACCAGCATGTGTAGGTGACCTGCAAATATAAAAACAATTTTTCAAGGTGTCATGTACAGATTCGGCAACAACATACTTTGATTGTTTTACAGCAATAACTGTTATGCATTCTTTAAGCTCATGGCGTGCCTGTAAGCCCAACTGTAGGTCATGCCACGAAACTGTCTGTCTGATAACCTTTGCTGTTGATACATGCATAGATGCCCTCTGAATGTTCCTTTAATGCTCGTAACAATCATAAAGCACTAACATTCAGCAATAAAAAATTCTGGTGCTAGCAGATTTATTTTAACCTAGCATCTCCGTTACTGCAAAACTGGGCCCTATGTTTTATATTGTAAGTAGTATCAATAGAGAAAATGTGGTCAAACGAGTGCGCTGAGCAATTCTGAGGTAACAGAACCTAAAAACAATTCTAAAGGAAATGAACATACATGTCCATCATGTAAACAAAGCAACTATGTTACAGTGAAGTAGAAGGGCCCAATAACTATTATTATTACATACATACGCAGTTTAAAGCCATTTTGGTAAAAATAATTACAAATGGGCTGCTGAAGCCAATCCTCGCAGTCGTCGCTCACGGTGCGGGCTGTGTCCTGCTTGACTTCAAGCAAAGCATAAGGTTGCCCAACAAAGTAATCATAGCAACATGTCACAGCCATAAAAATGAGGCATTGATTGATTAAATATAATAAAGTTTTTCATCCATCCATCCATTGATTAGTGAATAAATGTTTACTGATCAAGATAGCCCACAAGCAATTGAGAAACAAATGGCCCAGTGCTGCTCACCTATTCTGGGTCTGCAACGCTCATTTAGCTGCCCGTATGGGCCATCTGCAGTCAATAAACCCATCACCTACAAACTACGAGGCCTGCATCAACGCAGCTAGCTCTAGCAAACGCAGCATAGAAGCGTTAGAATTTCGCTTAATACACACTAAAGAGATAGATATCCCGAGTTGGCTCTAACCTCACACCCTAACCTCAATTTTCCTCATTCTCAAAGATGAGGCATAAAAACAAGTCGTCTTGAAAGTCAAGCAGGGGAGAATAGCTACTGCTGTTGATGGTAGCACCAAGATTCTACTTCGATGGCCCCTTAGCATTTTCTTTCATCCCTTGGACTGACTCACTTGTAGGGCTCGCTGTGGTATTTCCGCCTTTTGATTTCCTCGTCGGGGATTTCAATTTCTTTGTACAGCATGCCCCACTCGAAGATGCCACGGAAGTGCTGCCGGCCATGGTAGACAGGCCGGTACTCGAACGTATCCTTGTCGATACCGTCGATGACTGGCACTGTCATTGCACGCCTGCAGTGGAGTCAGAATGTGTTAAGGTGGTGCAAAAAGCTATATTTTGGGCCTGTGCGATTAGACAATTTAATATTGCGCCATTTTATTCCTTTCTTATCAGCCATTGCTAGCCGTTCTTGGTGATAACATAGACGGAGCACAGTTCGAACCACTGACAAAGCCCAATATGTGAAAGAATTGGTAGGCAAAGGTTTACACTGTCCCCGTCTTGATTACAAAAGTAACCATGCACAGACCTTTCTGTAATGCTAGCTTTTGCCCTTTGAAAAGCTTAAAGCTGGTTTTCCTGCAATGCAAGTGCCCAAAATCTAGTGTCCGACGTGGTGACACAATGATTGCTGTGCAGCTGGTACTTTCTAGTTCATTGTGCTTTGTGCTCTTTCCTAGCCCATTTGATGCTTCACACAAAGAGCAATGTGCTCTCCAAGGCAAACGTACATGGCGCAGGATACATACAACGTACTAGTGGCCACACAGTTTGAACAATTATGCACTGCAGAAAAGCCAACTCAACATCTTTCTAAAGGTCAAATTGCCATGCAATCACATGTAGCAGAATGCTGCAGAAGGAATCCATTTCTGTGTCCTCGAAAGGCAAAATTAGGAGTTGAAGAAAAATTTGGCATGGTCTCCGTGCTGAACTCGGGAAGAGGACAGTACACACACACACACACACACGCACGCACACACACACACACACACACACACACACACACACACACACACACACACACACACACACACACACACACACACACACATATATATATATATATATATATATATATATTTTTTTTTCGTGTGCACGGTTTGGTTTCAAAGGACAGGGAAACTTGCTACTTTGTATTATTTCACTTCAGTCAGCTCACTGCCATTTCATCAGTACATAAAGCTTCCCCGGTCATGCAGGTTTCTGTAGAAGTTGCTTGGTTGACGCGAAGTTTAGCTCTCATTTGATCACTCAAAATATTAGCAAGTAAGGTTTGAATGTGGGTGTCCAAACAGACAACACTGAAAAGAAGTGAAAACATCAAAGGCTGAAACAGGCTAGTTTCTGTCAAGCAATGCAAAAGAAGCTTTTTTTCTTTATTGATTTATTTAAGACAATATTACAGCAGATTCTCTTAGGGGACACTGATAAAAGCAAACTTTGCCTGGCTGAGCCATGCCACCTGTACTAGCAGCAGTATGACAAAACGACTTTGCTTCAGCAAGTAACGGCCCCCCGTCTTTGCTTATAAATGTACATGCAGCTAGGATGAGTGCACCTTCTACATGGTAGTTAAAGGAGCAGATGGTAAAGGCAAATATTAATTCAAGGTTAAATGGCTAATTAGTGCTCCTGTGGTGCTTCCCATAACTTTTAACAAGAACAGCAACATTACGATACCAAAAACTTGTACCTGGGGTTGGTTGGAAATTCATGCTAGGAAGTAGCTTCAGAGCACAAAAGAACACTGTCATATGTACGCACACCTTTGTATGAAAATGTGGGGTGGTGGCATCTTTTCTTTGGAAGTTTGTGCATTGTGCGAGCATGTGCGTAGTGTGAGTGTGTTCTTGTGTGCTCTGAAGCAACTTACTAATATGATACCAGTTTTCATGAGATAACAGGTTCTTTTATATTTCGTGAATAGCAGTGAACCAACCACTGGTAATAGAAAACTTATAATTACACAGATATTTTTTTAAATGAAAGGAGATGCAGTTTGGCTGCTTTTATCAAATGTTCCTACAGAACTCAGTCAAGCTACGCCTTCGTACCTGCTTCCTGGCGCTTATTACAGGAGGGTGGCGTTCTCCCTGTGTGAGCCTCTAGCCACAACATTCTGCAATTTTTCAACGCCTGTCCAGTATTACTGAAACCAGGGCGGCACTGAAACGTCGTCACTTTCCTGTGGTTGATCACAGGGTATGGAGCATGGCTAGGGTCGCATCAACTATTACTGGTGCGTCATATGGAAGCATAGGAGAAGACACAGAGCAACAGCAGTACACAACCCATGCTCTACAGCAAAAGCTGGTATAAAAAAATGCTTGGGAATGTGGCACCACCACGATGGGCAACTGGCTTTCATGCATTGTAGAGCGACTCGTCAGACATCGTAAAAAAATACAGAAGACTATGCTCTAACCCAAAACAAGCGGCGATAGCAAGACAGAGCATGACCTCCGTGATCACTGTCGCAGCTCCACCCAAGCTCAAACTAGAGCAAGTACAGTTGGCTTCTTATTTCCTGCGTCACAAATAAAGCCCTGCGTTTTGTAAGCCAGCGCTGTAGTATGTGGTTTGGGTCTTGTTGCATTGTTCAGTCGTGCACCATCACAAATTAGTGCAAGGAGCCACCACTGCTTGAACATGAAGCGTCTTTTTTTATTTGCTGGGCAAGGAGCACAGCCCAGTAAGAGTCGATCAGATTCCTGAGCATTCCCGTCGCCTGCTTGTTTGCATGCAGGCACAGCACGATTCAGGGTTAAAGGAAGCACGCAGTTAGTGTTCTGGCCTCCCTTATTGCTCGGGTCTGGCATGAAGGTCCACAGACCAGCTTTCTGTGTATAAATACATGTCCGATCGAATACATCAGCCACATCTTTCTGATAAAGGCAAATAAATGTTCCACTTATATCAACTTTATTCATTGTCATTCGTTCCTTATCCCTGTTCAGGTATTACATAAGGGGTTACACATATTGGTTAGGTGCTCTCTTTAATAGCAGACCATACTGTTTATGCGCCAACAAGAAAGTATAGTTGCAATGCCCAGCAACATCTTATATTCCTCTCTTCTGCCTCTCTGGCTCATGCCGATTTAATAAAGATGCATCATCACCAACCAACCCAAATGTTGAAGCGAAGCCAAGTGGGAAAAAGAGCCTTCTTTTCTCACCTATTGGCCCGGATGGGTGCCAGCAGCGGCGGCAGCCAGTTGATGCCCACCTCGCAATGGGCATCCAGGAACAGAACCACGTCGCCGTGCGACTGTTCAGCCCCGTAGCTCCGCGAGCGGATCAGGCCCTCGCGCTCGCGGTTGCGCACCAGGCGCACCAGGCCTCGTGGGAAGTTGTGTGCAATGTACGTCTCCAGCTCGCCCTTCAGGTTCTCTGCAGCAGCAGGAGTCAAAAAGAACCAACAAATAAATTATTTCACCGCAAGTAAGTTGCTAGCAGCAAAGGCAGTGTTTAGTAATTGCAGGATGCGCCCTCCGCTACCTCATGACTCCTTGACATTTGTTTTCCCCACATGACTTTTCAAGACTCACGACGTTTGTCTTTTCTGCACAATGTTCTCGAGGCTCCCCTAACATATTTGTCTGTGCAAGATGGGGATGTGCAAGATGGAGGGAACCAGTAATACGGTAGTTGCACGGCTACAACAGATGGCAATAACATTCCACTACCAGAGCCACCTGGTGGGCACCGGCAGCACATGTGGCAATTTGGTATACACTGAAGCAGCAAGGTCGTGTGCAAAATACAATGAAGGCGAAGCTTAGACTGGGGGTGCCATCCTGCATGCTGTCGAATTTTGCAATACTGTCAAATCTGTGATGGCAGTGTTTCGGGCCAATCAAAGAGGCAATAGCAGCCTTCTGGGCTCATCAGAGCTGACAGCATGGCAAATTCAACATTACGGCAGAATGTGACAATTTCCAGAGTAGTACCTGTCCTGGTCAGTCTTGCCTTTGCCTTTCATCTGAATTTGCACTTGGCGTTTTTCCAACTTGGTTCCTGCTCTTTGGCTGCATGTCATCAGCACAGAGACTGCCCACCTGCTAGTTGTTAAGCTTCGCATGCCCATTTCATGTTAGGTCTCCCCATTTGGTTTCAAAGCATGATACTGGAAATGGGTGAACACTATCATTGGCTAATACGCCCTTAAGTACACAGGACAGGATGAGCGAATAATGCCCACTTAGGCCTTGTAGCCCAGAATGGGTAAACATAAGCCTTGTATTTCTGTAAGGACATCGTTTGTTGAGTGTTTCAGTTCGATTAGCATAGATTTTACAAAAAGCTCCAACTTCTATTCTGGTTAGCTGGAACTTCGAACACAGAAAACAACAAATGCATCTTTATGTTTGCACTTCAGTTTTTTTATCTACTGCTCCCAAGAGCACTGCGGTCACATGCAATCGCACGTTAGAGACACTGGTCCTTGCGAGTCAGAGTTTTAAAAACCGACTTTGTGTATCCCATATTGTGACATCACGAAAGGCAGTCCCATGTTAACAGAATGCCGATATGTTTTGGCACTCGCGCCAGCTAACTCGGTGGTATGTTAAATGCTGCTACATCAAGCCGCACAATGAGTAGCATCTTCGGAGGCAACTGAGCATGATGGAACGAGGGCCAAAACTGTCACATCATCTCTCTCCCATGTGACATCCTTCTGTGTCATGACGTCATGAGACATAGTACACCCACTGGTAAGCGAAACTGAAACTGGTTTGTAGAAAAGCTATCACAGGAGGTTATTTAGGGGGCACCAGGGATTGCCAGTATGTTTCCTGAGTATTCAAGATTGAGGACCTCCACTCAACGCAGAAAATTAAAGCTAGAAACTGTCTCATCAGTGGAAACTGTAAGCAACCTGACAGCTTTTATGGCAATAAAGCTTCACTGCAACATGCTGACTGCTTCCCACGGTAAAAATACCACAAGCAAAATTCATTAAATAATTATGATAAAGAAGAGTCAAATGTACCTGAGGAATAGCAAAATGAAAACAAGATCAGCTGACTTTAGTGAGCGATTCACTTCATTCTGAGCAGCAGCAGGCTCTTACGGCGGATATTCTCATTTTATAGAGAAAATTTTTTTTTGCAGTGAACATGTCGGCCTTCTCCTCCTCCACTATGGTACTGCTTGTTGTGGCTGCTGAAATGCATACACAGGTGCCGCCACTCTCGGAGTCCAGTGGTCCAGTGCCACCACTCTCGGAGTCCAGCACACATAACTTGACACAACTGACCAAGCACCTAAACTGCACTACAGCACGATGGTTAGCGTACCTAGCACCCAACTACGCATTCTTGCAGGGGCATAAGTTAAAATCTCAGTGGCTGTGGTAAACAAAGCTTTGTATCTCACTGCGTTGTGGCAAGAGTGAAGCTGAGGAAGAGAAGGTAGCCTGGTGCCAGTGTAACAGAGAGTAAACGCAGCAGCAAACATTCTTTTAAGCTTTCAACTGTTATCACAGCTACACAGGGGCCAGTAACTGCCAAATATAAGAACGATAACTGACACTGTATGCCAAATTCAAAAAACTTATAAGAAAAATAATCAGACCACTAAGTACAGACTGTTCTTTGTCCATGCTGAGGCAGCAGTGCATTCATGACCCCAGAAGACTTCCAGTCATGCATTTTTTTGACAGCCAAGTTAGCCAACCAACAAAAGAAATGTCCAACGATTACGATAGTCCCTAATGTGAAATTTGAGCACAGCTGTATGTGCGTTTTCATTTCGCGATGTATTCAGGCAAAGAATTTGAGATCAAAATCACCGCAGCCCCTGGCATTGGGCCAGTGTCGTCAGTGCCTTTGCAGAGGGAGGGGCAGTGTGGAAACCTTGGCATCATGAGCGGCATTGGAGCCGGCTGTGAAAGAATACGATGACAGAGGCACAAGTAGTATCGCGAACACGTTCATGCAGTTATGCCGAAGGATGACAACGAGCCAGCTGTGAAAGGAGACGCCGACGAATCTGCAAGCAGTGGCACGAGCGGGTTCGCACGGTTACGCCGAGGGACGCCAGTGCTCAACCGAGGAATGACCATCTAAGAGCCGTGCTCTAAAAGTATTTTGTCCTCTAGTCTACATGCACATGCTCGAAATGTGCTCAGGTGTAAGGATCGTGTCCCAGGCATCAAGGTCATGTAGGCAGCTTTCCTGCTGCACTTAGTAGTAAAACTCAATGTTCAAACATTCTAACTCTACAGCAAATGTGGTGCTACATACTTGTACGCTATTGCAATTTGTGTTGTTCAGATTAATCAAAGTCTTTTGGGAGCTCTGTTTGTAAACATAAAAAAGGTCTACATGCGCATCATGGCGTATCATAAAGGCTGTGTTACATTTACTGACAACTTTCTGTAGCAACTAAATGAACATAATGGAGGCAAACTGCGCACGTGTGACAACACTCCTAAAAATACCTCTAGTTTCATTTGTATTTGTTTACGCTGGTGAACAGAAAATATGAATATAGGGTACCAATATTAAACTAAGACATAAAATACAGCATCCAGCATTAAATTTCTATATTTTAGTGCCTCACACTGGTCTTGTACGTTTTTGCAAATGTGAAGCCTTTGCAAGCAGCGAACTACACTGATTCAGGGTCCGAGAAAGCATTGCCAAATTCTGCCGTACTACTTCGCACAGTAACACAAGCGCAGAAGCTGCCACAGAAAGCTGTCAGCGAGCACAGGGCTCTTTTCCGCTGATGTGTCACTACTAAGAGGACAGCACCACACCTGTTATAATACTAACATATGTGAATATCTCAGGCAGCTATCAGATGTGCATTACCTTCAGTAATGTCAGCAAAAATTTCCAAAACAAAAGCAATACAACTATCAATGGAGAATGGTCTTCCACGTTCGTGAACATTGCTGAAAATGGGGGGGGGGGGGGGGTAGTGCAGCAGCGCCTAGGTGTGCGCAGGTTGCACTAAGGTCAGCCAAATCTTGCAACACAATAGCTATAGCGGCAAGTCGAGCTTAACTGGAGAACTGGCTTTCACATCGCATGCATACAATGCTAGTAGGAGCAACCATAAATTATGATGTCAAACAACAATGCCCCTTCGCACATGCTAGCACAAAGTCTAAGCTGAACCGCTGAAGTATATGTGAAAATGCAGGTACTCAGCTGCTTACAATGGTGCAGCCAGGTAACTGGGTAACTTTGTAGTGACTTATAATTAACATCATCAAAAAAAAAAAAAGAAACCAAGGACCCTGATATACATGGGAAGGACAGAAACAAGGTGCTGACTTTTAACTTAAGTAAAGAAAAGTACTTGCTTCACAGAAGCTCCGCTGGTGTTTCTTTGGAAAATATTGAGCCAAAGCTCACGATATAAGGTGAACAAACTTTACACGAGCAGAAAGCATACAGCAAGGGGTGAAACAAAACCTGCCTGGTGGCACACATTCTAGAGTGACTGCCATAGACCTACCCGCAGTCACAGCATACAAGGCTTCCTTGCCTTGTTCTACAGAAAGAACAGAACAGCTCGCTTAATACATGACCTCTCAAGGTGTAGTCTAGCAACCTGTGAGAGTGACATCATTTCTCTTGTTTGTCATTAGTCTGTGCTGACATTGCTCTCCCCATATACTGATGTAATGAATGCCTGAGCATTACCACTGGCTAGGTCTATCATACCTCACTGCTGAAAGAACAGTAAACAGACAACGAGCTCTCCTCCCAAACACTCATTCATGGAACCTCCCTTATTTGTAGTTGATGTGCTTCAACAGAGAAAATGTATGTTGGCTCAAGTAAGAAAACAACAAGAAAAAAAGAATAGAAAAAACAGCACAGGAACAGTAACTCCATGCCACCTCTACGCAGATACAGCTCAGCACCCAAGTGACTTGCACATACAAACACAAACCACTAAGCAATTCATCTGCAGTCTCTGCACCTTTAGTTTTAACAAATATTTAGCATATGTACCCTCGTAGTAGTTGTTCAAGAATAGAAAGTTTGCAAGGCCCTACTGGATCTGATGCTGCAGTTATCCAAACGTAGGTTAACGTATCTTCATTGACCTTTATTAACGGTTAATATGGAATGCCATGCCATGGCATGAGCCCCTTGATTTGATGAAAGCACACCAGCACGAGTGTCTGTTAACTTGAAATTTCTCTTTAAAACAGGAAGTCAATCAGCAAGCTGCACCTGATTCATTTTTTTTACCCTTATTTCTAAATATGCTCGGTGTTTACGTACAAGTTCAGTTGATCTCTTATGCCAGTAAGTGTGGGGCAAAGTCTTCCCAAGGAATAAAGGAAATTACTGGTTCCAAAACAAATGAGCAAAATAACATGCTAAAAAGAAAGCATCCACAGCATTCATTCAAGCACACATTGAACTTTCTCACAACAAAGTTGCATTCGACATAAAAATACCTTGCTTACATCTGCTATTCGTTGTAAGTACACATTGGTTACATTCTAATATTAAAAAGGAACACCATAAATTTACCTCACTACACACCATAATTCGTTATACCCATGTTTGTTATATCGAGATTTCACTGTACTGCCCAGAAATAATGCAAGTTAACTAACAAAGACATGATGTGAGAGGAGGGCGAAAATTTCAAATGTATTTCCCAAAACTACGATAAATTGCTATTTGAAAAAAAAAATTAATGGGTAATGAAAGTGAAGAAACACAGCGTTCAATCAAACACACACACACAATCAGGCTAAATACTGCACAGAACAGCGCAGGATGAAGTGTAAGAGCTGGGGAAAGGCGGGGGGAACTACAGAAAAGCAATAGCCCCAGCAGCAGCACCGAGAATGATGGACAGCTGCACGGAAAAAAGTGAGAAGTGTGACAGCTGGCGCGCCCCTTGAAGCGTGTCTTGCACCTGCAGGTCTTGGAAGCAGATCAAAAAGCCATCTGCGCATATTGCCTCGACACCTAACCATTTTTCTTGCTTGCTTCCGACTCGCGTTATGTGCGACACGGAACAAGGAGAAAAGAAACGTTAACGACTCTAGATGACAAACGTGTTATGCTTTTCACTGGCTCCCTCGACTTTTTTTCACCACAAATGTGATTTCTAGCACGGGAAAAAGAAAGTAAAACAAAGAAAAGCTCTTTGGCTTGCATCTCTTGTATAAAATGTTTGAATCAAGTTTTCTTTTTTTTTGTTGGTTGGAGGTCTCTTTCACTTAAGGAGCAATTTAATTAACTTCAGAAATTTAAGAAACTTAACAAGCAATTTAGTTACACTGTAAGGTGTTTGGGGGAGTAGTTATAGTAGTTTGCTAGCTACTAACTACTAGCCACTATTACTAAGTTAATTATTTGACAATATGGCTGGCTGGTTAGTTTTATTTGTATTCATTGTAGGTCTCTTTTAGTAATAGCTAGCTACTGACTATATTAATGCAAGTTAACCACGTGACAAGTTGTTTCATCAATTGGTGTAGTTGTATAGTTGCAGTTGAATCGACTGCAGGCGTAGTTTGTTGGCTAGCTACTGACTACTAGCCAAGTGATTAGTGATTATCAGCTAGCAAGTCAACTACCTGATTCGTTGTTTGGTTGGTTAGTTTACTTAGTTGGATCTGTTGCAGGTTTTTTTGTGGACCCACATACAGTGCACACAGAAACAGGTGAAAATGCACCTAGTTTGCAAGACAATGACGAAGGTGTTCGTGGAAAGAGCAATTCAGAATGAACCAAATCTTTTTAGGACTATTATATCATCGCATGCCACTTCCAATTCTTCAGGATGCTGGAAGCAATCAATATTTCGCAATATGCAACCGTACAACAATGACTAAGCTCTTTGCAGGGCACAGAAACAAACAAAAAAGGAGTGCTTTTGCAAGTGTCAGGAGCTCCAATGGCTAGTTGTCACACAGAAATAAAGTTATTAGTTTTGATACTCAATTTCTGATACCAATGCCCTCACAGTCTCTCCTGAAGGCAGTGCGCTATTTCGGGTGAAAGGGTGTCAGAGTTGCATGAAGAATAAGATCTTGAAGGTTTATAATATGCATTTCCACTCAGTATAAGCAAAATGATCCAGATTCAAGATGGTCAGGTATTTCTAATTAAAATGTTAAGGTCCTATTATGAAACACCTAGATGGCAAAGCAATCACGAAGCTGACCTCCTTCCGTCCCAACTTTACCAAGGACGTCGTTGCACCTTTTTCATAGTTTTATCTTTTTTAGTTACAGCTGCGTTGGAATGTAACTGAACCTCAGGCTTGCTATCTGCAACTGAGAGGTCAGTTGTGTATGGAGCACACACAAGTGTGAGATAAATAAATAAATCAAAACAAAATTAACTTTGCTGTGGTTTTCACATTCACAAACCTTCTATAACCAAGTGTGCATTCCTGTTGGCTGCTTTCACAATTGTGTGCTTTGCTTAGTAGAGAAAAATGTTAATTTGCAGCTGGTAATGAGAACACAACTGGACAAATATATATATTCTTAAATGGTTTTCATCTACCCTCACTGACCAGGAAGCCCAAGTCGACCACTCTGTGCTGCCTTCCTCGTAACCAGATGACCAACCACACTGCACTACTTTATTACCTCTACAACAGCAATACTCCACTCCATGCTGTATGGCATCATATTAAACAATAAAACTTGCTAAAGGCAGATGTAGAAGCCCGTTATGGCGTTGCTATAGTGGCTCTGCTAGAAAGCTAGAACTGAGAGTCCCAGATTCCAATATAACTGCAGTGCATCCAGAAATGTGTAAATCTACATGCAGAGTGACAAAACGCTCAGCTAATAAAGTCTAAACCAATTATAAACGTGGCTCGTTTGAAAGGGCCCCTCACCAAGTTTGGGAATTGCAAACAGACAGGTGTGGTGTGTACCCAAGCAATGACTGCTGTGTTTACAAAGTATCAAACTGTTACGCTGCACGAGGGGGCTGAAATTTCAAATGAAAGCCTGTGCACCCTTCCTCCTGAGGAAGCCCCGCTAACTGCTGGGGAATCAAGGTCCACATGCATAAACGCCTCTACGCTAGATGCACTGGCTGCAACACCACTGATTATGTATGGCACGTGATTTTGGCAAGTCATCAAACACAGAAGACGTGAAACCTCCACTGGAAGTGTGCCATGCAGTGAGAATGAACAAGAAGAAAAAATTCACACGGAAACTCCTCTGGGAGTTGTCTAAGCATGCGCAAGCATCGTGCCACTTGCTCATCTCCCTGCCGCCCGGTGTCAATATGAATGTTACGAAACTTGATCCGACCAGTATAAACGACAACGCTGCGGCGACGCAACTGCTGCTGACGACGGTGCAAGGTGAATTGATGACGCAAGCAAACTACTGCAGGTGGCGGCGGCAGGTGCGCTGATGACGTTCCAATCGTTATAAGCTGTTATTGCTTTTTAGCACCTTATCCAACCGCATCGAACCATTATGAACTGTGATCAACTGTACTCCGGCGGCGGCTGTGTACGGAGCGGCTGTGCAGGTCGTATATTGAAAGCAATCTGCGATGGGAACAGAGTGCACTGAGTGCTGACAGCTTCATGTGCGCCGTGTTCTTGGCACTTAGTTCACGTTGAAGCATGAGTTAGTACTAAAGTCAATTCGCTGGTTGCTACGAGCCCTATCTTGAAAGCAATTGTCTGTTTGTTTGATCGTCTGAATGTTTAGAGTATTGGAGAAAAAGAAGCAGGGAACAGTTTGATAGGACTGGATCCATGACAGGCATAGTTAACCGCACAATGTAGATGGAGAGGTTTGAAGGACGAGATTAAAGATTGAGGAGATGTAAACAAAGTGCTACACCGATAAACATCTACAGATTACCTGATTAGCTCAAGCAGGCTAGGTGACCACTTATCAAAATCCCATTTCGAAGGGGATGCCGCCACCAACACCACCACAACCATCATCATCATCACAACCATCACAAATCCCCAAAGGGCCTGACTGCAGACCTTCGAAGTCGGAAGCTTCACTATCCTCCATTTGCCTTCTCCTTTGCATGTACTCGGCGATACACGTTGTGCACGAACGTGGGAGAACTGTTACTCTAAACCTAAATAAAGCAAATTTGTATGTTAAAAATGCACACGTTAAAGCTACACATCCTGTGTTCACAGGGAATATGGTACGGCACATGCAACACCTCACCTTTATCAGAGTAGTCATCGACCAGCACCACTTCCTTGAGAAACTGACGCGGAGAGCGATTGATGACACTGTGCACAGTCCGCATAAGCACCGACAGGCCTTCGTTGTGGAAGACCACCACCACGCTTGTTGTTGGCAGGTCTTCGGGATAGTCCCAGTACTTGCACCTGCGTCAGGCATGTTTGTACATTGAAACATCACAACAGTAGCATTTGAAACAAAAATACCTTAGTTATATCCAATATTCATTATAAGCATACTTGCATATACTGTCGCAAATAAAAATAAAAAGTGATTGGTTTCTTGCACAAGGAACACAAGCATATGTGATGCTTCCAACAGGCCAGCAGAAGGCCTCCTGCAGGTTTTGCTGGCCTGTCAGTGGCTTGCCATGCCAATACCTCACATGTGAACAATGCTCATTTACAAAAATGATTTGCACCGTCATCCATGTGCAACCATGCAAGTGGTTGCAAGTGGCATGGTCACACAGGGTCAGCACACTGGCTTGCTTGGTGTGGGCCAGCGATGCCAAAGAATTTTGCCACGATGTGCATGCACGTCCAGAAAGTTCTGCTTCAAGTTGCTCTTAATGAGTACTGAATATTTTTGCCATCAGAATGTATGCTCTGAGCTGTGAGTAAACAAATATTCACTTTGCTATGATGAATATTGTCTTGGACCAAGATTTCTCAGTTTCGGTAATGCAGTAGAATACTCAGTGAAATAAACCATGAAATAAACTACCTAAAATAAATATGAGACTTATTTTGTCAGGCATGAAAATTCATCACATCTGTGCTTGTTATATCAAGGTTTGACCATTGTTGCGGAAGGTTGCCAAGGTCTCATGAAAGGCCATAAAGCACTTGCTAGCCCCTTACAACCTTCACAAAGTTTGAAGTAGACAGTCAGATGTGCTTGAAACTGGGACAGTACACAATCTAGTGCTTCATGAAATAAACAGCCTGAAACAATTGTGGCAGGAGCTTTGAAATACACAACTAGCTAGTGTGGCTTTGAATACCAAAAGAAAAAAAGCAACTGCTGTTTCATTTTCGAAATCATCATAAGGTATGTCTACTGTTCGCTCCACCACTGCCCAGTAGATTATAATAAATGGACGGCTAGAGATAGAAGGTGTCACCAGCCCAAAATATTTAAAAGATTGTAGGATCACTGACTGCCTCTGAAAGGATTACGGTTCCTTCGGTATCAATATTTCCCTTAGCTGGTTCAACTGAGTCTGCATGTATCCTCACAATAAACCCTGGTTTGCAAAGAGTTTGACCCATGCAGTAATGTTAAGTACCACAGGCCATAAGGCCAAGCAATCTCCAAAATGAAACGATTTCCTGTACGCACTTAAATTATGTTCAAGCCCACTGACCCCAATGAGCCAACAACACATAAATAGCCACATAACATAAACACTGCGCTAGTTCTTATAAGTAACTATGCAACCTTTCTGTGGAAGCTAGTGGCACTCTCTAACATCTAATATAAAAGATCACGCTCTTCTTTTTTCCTTGAGCCTTTTCTCTAAGCAGCTATACAAAGCATATTAAAACACTTTGACGGTGCCCTGAAACATATGGAATGTTACCTGCAGCATTGCAACACAAGTGACAATAAAGAGCCAGCCAAGCACATGCTTTTTTGAATGCAGCTTAATGTAGAAGCACTGAGCAGGTGTGACTGTGGCATCAAAGGATGACCTTGTGTGACGTGCTAATGAGTAACCCTTGGAGACGGGCACGTTGAAACAGAGAGTATACAGTTACATATACAGTTACATATAAAGTTAATAACAGTAGGTCCTCTCTACATGTTGCAATACTGCCACCATGAAGCATTAGTCTTCGTTGCTACCAAGGCAGGCAATATTCAAGCAAACAGTCACTACATTTGAAAGTAAGTAAATTAGCATTTAGATGAAACGATGAATTTATTACTTTTTTAACTAGCAAAGCTAATGGCGTTTGTGCATGCGTGTGTTTATAACATTATACCGAAGCCAACAGCAGCAAATTATCCAGAACAATTTACAAACCACTCTGCTCAAATCCAATGTTTAATGCAAGCACCACATTGATCTCAAAAGAAAGCTGGTCACAGGGGCACAATAGGCTGCTGCACTTATGCTGGCAACAAAATATAACCAGAAATGCTTCTCCCTAGACATGTTTGGCCACTGCTAGTGTGCTCAATAGGCTTGAAATATGGTTCCGGGATAAAGGAACTAAGCGTAAAGAAGAAGGGACAGAAAGAGCACCAATTTCTGGCCCTCTTTCTGTCCCTTCTTTTTTACACATAGTATTCCTTGCACCAGAACCACATTTCAAGCACGAACTAACTAGCCCAGCATCGCATTCTGCTCAACAGGCCTTTCTGCCTCGCATCAATTCCTTGAGCTTGAAGGTTTGCCGATGCGGTCTTTATGAGCAGCAGTACTAATGGCATTTATGGGTCGACGCTGGCATAGAACTTTTCACTATGACGACATTGGGACTTGACGATGTGACAACTTTACAAGCTGGGTGCCGCTATAGCCCTGTCGTCATTGTGCACAGCTGCGCTTGCAATAAGCTATGTGACACATCCAGCTATTTTCTTTTTGGGTGCGCCTACGGCGTCTACCCTTCTGGCTTGTGCCACAGGTGCGTCCCAGCCAGCTGGTGTGCCAATAGCAGCGGAGCTAGAGAGCGTGTTGAAAGGGAACACAACCTAGCTATAAATATTTTATAGAGGAACTGTTCAGGCAGAATGCAACCAATGCGCCTGTGGCTGAAATCAATTATGAGAAATCTATGTAGGCGCAACAATGTGAATGAAAAAAAAACTGAAAGCCACAAGTACATTTACTTCTGTACATTTATCTCTATAAACATTACTTAAATGCAGAAGAAACATGACTCTTGCACGTATGACAAATACAGCACAACTACATCTGCAAATGACATGATTCCTACACTGCAACACTTTAATAAACACTTGCTAATGCAACACTGATGAGTACAGTGTTGCAACTGATCACTGTTGGAATTAATAATGCTCAGCTGTCATGACTCTTGCGGGGCGTCAACATCACTGCCAGATATCGTCAATGAAAGCAAACAGCACAGAAAGCTTTGCTTACATCGATTTGCACAGTGCGTATCTGTACACACGGTTCTCTTCTAAGTGAGCGACAGTGACTGCAGTGTCCAGTGTGCCAAATCTTAGCTTCTGTAGGCAGCAGAGTTACTGAGACTGCTTACACAGTGGGAAGTGTCTAACATGAACATGTAATGTTCGTGTTAGACAACATAACTGCTGACTAGGCACTATAGTATAGCACTATAGTGTAATCTAGTATAGACTATAGCCTACAGTACAGTAATAGACCCCCGAAAGAAAGCAACGACGGTCATGGCAAGATAGAAACAAGTGTGACATCATTTCCGACGGAGTCGGACAATACATGGAGAAGGCCCTGATAAGCACTAAAGAACTGTTGCGGTCTGACGCGTGTCATCTCTGTCGGATCGGACAGACGAGCAGCCGCACGTCACACTTACACCTCAGTAAAGGGAACGGACTGTGACAACGAGAACTCACTCTTCTAGTCGCATGTCCGGGACGCTCCGGTTGGGCGAAATGTGATCGCTGGCCACGACGTTCATGCCGTACTGCATGTTGGAGTCGGCCGCACTGTTCCTGTCCCGCTCGGGTACGTGGTAGGCGACACCGCCTTCACCGGGTCCCTTCACCTTCCGCAGCTCGTGCCGCTTGGGCTCGAAGTTGCCCAGCGAGCGGTCTTTTCTGAACACCGGCATCGGCGGCGACACTTCCTCCTGCTCCTTGAAGGGACCACGTTGTTTCGGATGAACGAACGGATACGAAAGGTTCGCGCGCCCAGCACCGATCGGCCAAAAGCGACTTACTCGTTCCCGATAGAACTCGTCACCTGTTGGCTTGGGCAGGAAGAAAGCGACCACGCATATGAGCAGGACGATGGCGCATACCAACTTGATGATGCGGCTGCGCCTGAAGCTGACCAGTTTCATGGCCATCAGGTCGGCAAAGCCGAATGCTGCGACAGGATTAACAGGGAGGTGGCGTATATCGTGGAGACGCGCGGTACAAACACTCGAGGCTTGTCAGCAACGCGGGGACGTAGGAGACAACGACATCACCATAGCGGCGTAGCACGCGCACGAACTTGCATTCACACAAGAGAACTCGCACACACACACAGAACTGACCGTCCCCCCTGCAGAGCGGTCAACGTTCTTCTCTCGAGACCTTCGGAGGGCCACGCATGCAGGCAGACGATCCGGACCAACGCGACGAAGAGCAGACGACGGAGGCCGCAGGGCGGCCTTTCTTTAGGCGTGAAAGAGCGTCGCGACTGTCGAACGCGGAGCGTATAAACGTCAGTCGGCGAGCGCTAAGCTGCCGGCGACTAATTGGCTAAGCACGAACCGCGACTAGCGAACATACGTTCCGCGTGCCACTCGCAGTCCACGACAGCAGTTTTTTTGTCTGAAAAACCGGCAGCGCTGCCGAGGCTTCCCCGACGAAAACTGATGTCGCTGGCGACGGCGCAGCGGTTACCTGCTGGTTGCGCCGGCTTCGCTTTCGTTTCCAAGCGCTTCTCCGAATGCGATGCGTTGACTAAAAGCGAGTAGTTGTAAGTTGTTTACGCGGGAGAAGAGAGTTCACCTTTAGAGCTTGGCTTGGGCTTTCTTCTTGCCATCGTTCTCTTCTTCTAGAATGCCAGCGTTGTTGGTTGGTTGACCCCCCCGCGATGTGGTTCAACCCACTACAGGGGAATTGGGCGGTCGCAGAAAGAAAACTGAAATGTGAATTTCGTAAATAAAAGAGAAGATATATCGGCTCAAAAGATAGCTACCCTTAGGGTGATGTTACAAGCATAAGAAATAATTTCTTTAGTAGGAAGACGAAGGGAGTGAGCTGAGCATATGACGTTTGGATTGTTTTTCGCAGTTATTCCTGATAAAGTACTTGGTATAATCAGCGAAAGGGCTACAAGACCGCAATTAACTGCAATGATTACTCTCCTACTGATAACAAAGATAGGTAGTGACGATAAAGAGCACATATTTTCGACTTTGGTGATCGGGAAATTCGACTGCTACTAATAGCTACTTGTCTGCGCATCCTTGCATGCTTATGTTACAAGCAGTGGAGGTTGCGTATACGTCTAATCCCAACTAATTGTGCCAAAAATCCTATGTTGGAGCAACACGTGAAAACGGGTCCTCTGGGGAATGTACACGCGCAGTTCAGGGAAAAGTATGCCCCAAAAGTCTTTCTATACTTTGCGTGCCTTTCTTCTACTGTCCGGTCATGAACACTGTGCCGCGCTGATACGTGATTTTCGTTGTTTACTTGAAAGTGCCAGATGCGCAGCGTGAAATGGACACTAAAGGGCAACAGCATATCCGTTTTGAGTGATAAAGTGTTCTTCCAAAACCATTGTTTTCGTTAATTTCGCGGTAAGAAGTCTCTTAATGAATAAGGTGAAAGTTCAATTTCGCGCCGAAACTTCAGCGCTGGTGCGTGAGCGTGACGTCACAGATTCCAAGGTGTTCCCTTGTATTTTAGCTGTCGGTGGCCCAACAAGTGTTTGGTTATTTTTTTATACAGAATGCGATATAGTATATTATTAACTTATATAAAATTATACCTAGGCCCGAGCAGATGCCGTCAAAATCTGTGACGTCACCGCGAACTGGTATGGACACGTAAGGAACGGTTGCCGCCATGCTTGGGTTCGAGATTATCTCTTAAAAGCTTTGGCGGCGTCGCCGCCCGTATTTTGTTCTTGCGTTGTTTTCTGGCTTGCCAAGCCTGCTCCCCTACAAGAGTGGCTTTTTTCGGTGTTGTGGAAAGGTAATTTATTAATACAGCTCAACTCGTAACTGATTTCTTTCTTCAATGTCTCCTAAAAGAAGAAAGGACGTGCACCCAAGTTAGAACGATTATTGTCACGTATCTTATATACTGTCACCGATTGTACCTAGATCGCTGCTTTACCGCACAAACTTGAGTAAGGGCAAGCCCCTTATTTTTTCACAATTTTGATGAGGTGCGGCCCTTACAAGGGACCGAACCTCTTGGTCAAGATGATGCCGGCGGAGCGGGCGACTGTCCACACCCCGGATCGTGGAGGTAGGAAAAAGATTGCAGGGAGCACATCGCAACGCGATTGAAGCCAAACCTGGTGGCCCAAAACGTGATCGCAAGTCAAAGCGCGAGGATGGTTTTAGTGTTTCCGCTCTGCAGGCAGGGCCACTGCAGGGCAACTCAACAAGCGCGCACCGAATAAAACCTTCTGGCATAGCTACTGGGAACCAAACGTCTCAGCAAATCTCGGTCCTTGCTCCGTGATCTCGACGCAAGAGGTCACGTGCTGGGCCACCACTGTGGCTTCACGAAACTTTCGCTTGCTAAGGTTGGCCGCGTGACGCAATGCTGCCTCCTACGTCCTTCCTTCATGCGCCGGATGTTCCATAGCATCAGGGATCAACTAAAACCCCTTAAACTTCGTAAAGTAGCGACACTCTCCTCCTCCGCCTTCACTCCTCCTCGTTTCTCCTCTCTTTCACGCTCCCTCCTCGAGCGTGGCGCCGCCTACACTGCTCGAGCGTGGCAACGGCGCCAACATGTGCTCCTCGCCACTTCGTAGACGTTTCTCGAGCAAAAATGCCGCTGATGCACGGCGCGAGGGCCCACGTGATGCTATTAGGCCAATAGCGACGCGGCGTCGGTCCCGGCCAGAGCGCGCGAGGAGGAGGCGGCATTCTTCAAAGCGTGGCGCTACTTTACGAAGTTTAAGTGGCTTTAGGGTCAACTAGAGTCACTGTATATGTAGCATATACAGTAATTCTAGTGTCAACGCGAAGTTCTCGCCATCAAGTAGCCGCACGTGAAAGCACGGAGCGCACGAAAATTTGCCGATGCGAGCATCGGCGCACAGAACACGATTGCTTCTCCGTTGGAATTTTTTCCCTTCAAACTTACGGGGCCCTTACACGGGTGCGGCTCTTAGGCGAGTTATTGGTAGATTAAGATTAAATTAGGTTTATTAGACTATTAACGCAGCGTTAGACCTTAAGGCCCAACGTATCATATATGCTGCTCTGAGTTCGACACCACAGAGCTATAACTTACTCGAGCACGGGGAACTTAACGCATAGCCTATGTGTAGAGTAGCGTTTTATTATGCTGATGTTCAAATTTGTGGATAGTCCAGCAAACCAAACACTAATTAATTAATATACTAATTATAAGTTTTACCTCAAATAAGATTTCACATACACATGTACTCACCATGCATGGACAGAAATAAATCTCTGAACAACTTGTCCTAATTTTCCTCGATGTTGAACAGTGTTTGAACATTAAGCACAGGGTTAGAGAAATGAAAGACAGACAGGCAAGACACGAGGGGGCATGAAAAGGTTTCTAGACTGGCTCTGTTTCGAAGAAAGTAGCTTCTTTTTGTGCCTTCAGACACTCTCACTTTCAAAATAGTCCCCTTGCACGGCAATATATAGCGCTCCCAGCGTTCCAGCCGATTTGCGAATACGTCATGAAAATTTCTTTCTCGGAACGAGTTGAACACCCTCCTGCGATTCGAGCCTGATTTAAGCAATAGTGACAAAATGGCGACCTTTGAGCTGGGTTTTTAATAAGCACTTAAATAAATGACTTAAATAAATTACTTTGTTTAAAACGGAGCAAGCCTCCAAGCCTTTTGATCCCACCATGCAGACGGCGATAATTGTTTGGTGTCTAGATCGGCCCCATGAAGGGGGTTTGATTCCTTTTAGAGTGTACTGTAATATAGCTCAATGGGGCCAGCGCGGTGTTTGTACTACGCTGCAGCAGGCATTTGACGCACGTGCTGGTTGCGTTGACACAGGCCGAAGCGGCTGCGGCAGCCGCGGTCCATGCAGATCAAAGGATGCATACAGTGTATGACTTCCTATTGAATGTAACACGCGAGCACAGAACGCGTGAGTAGGTTCTTTTCTGGCAAGAGTGATGGCGCCCGACTTCGTAGTACACGACTTGTGCGCGCACTAGTGAACAACCTGCAGATATATCCACCCTTCCAGAACCGCATGCAACGTCCACCTTCCAAGAGCGCCACGATTCAAAGCTGATGGGAGCGTTAGCTGATCAGCGGTCAAGATAAGATACGTTTCGAATACTGACTCAAAAAAAAAAAGTAGCGAAGAGATGGAGCCGGACTCGTTGCAAGCAGAGCTAGCTTTATTAGATGAAGTAGAAACAGGCAAAATGCTAGTCTACAATAGATACAGTAAAACCAGCAGATCATCAACTGAAGCTGGCTGAGGCGACTATCTCTCGCCATACCGTTCCAAAGGGGACACCGCTAGAAATCATTATCATCATCACGCAACTTCGAACGCGCACATGTTGTTGCTAAGATAGCATGTGGGTCCACATGCTTATTACAAGTGGACCCACATGCTATCGGTGGCATTTCGGTCGGGGAAGGGAGAGAGAGAAAGCACTTTATTTGTCAGAGTGGAGAGCTAATTGATGGGCTCGTCAGGAAAGACAGATGGCCGTCAGGCGATGCGTGACGGCGACCTCTTCGGCTCGCTCCACGACTCGGAGTTGCACGTCCGGGCTGGAGCTAAGCAGCACTTCCTCCCAAGATGAAGGTGAGGGAGTCGCCAGGAGATCGGGGCAGGGGGGTCCGCCTCAGAGACTCAGAGGATGTGACTGAGCGAAGCTAGCTCGCCGCACAGGTGACAGCACGGATTTACTTTGTCCGGGTAAGTGCGAGTATACGTAGAGGTTCGGGTATGTGTGGCTGTAACCTGCGCCAAGTGATCCCCTGGCGCTTGTTTAGTTTAATGTGTGGTGCGGGCCTATACTGTGCCGTGTAAGGCGGTTGTGTTGGGTTATGTCCTGATGCGAGTGCAGCTAGGACTTCGTTTGAGGTATCCGGTTCCGGCAGGCCCTCCAATCGGCTAACGAATCCTCGCGCATGTTGGTGGGCCGCTGCGTTCCCTGGATTCCCCGCGTGTGCCGGGACCCATATATTCTACTCTGTTGTATAATGACTGTAGGAGCTTTAGTGTGGTCTGTGTCACTATTCCTCGCGCAAAGTTTGTTATGGTGGTTTTGGAGTCGCTCGTAACTATACAGGCGTCTGTTGAGGCCACAGCCAACGCAATGGCAGCTGCTTCTGCTTCGGTGGGGGTGACCGCGCGTAGAGAGTTCGAAGCTGTCTGTGCCCTAAAGTCCTGGGCCTGGAACGGCGCAAATGGCGTAGGATAAGGGGCCGATCAGAGTAGTGGGCTGCGTCGACGTACGCCACAGCGGAGTTGGTCCCGTACTTCTTGTGTAGGGCCTGGGCCCACGCTCTTCTTCTGCCGTCGTGGTGGCTGGCGAGTGTGTATTTGGGAAGCGGTTTGATGATGAACACGCCCTTTATGTGTGGTGGGATGGTGGCGGGGTCACTGCCCGTCGGCGGCGCTCTGAGGCCCTGTAAGCCCCGCTACGGGCGGCTGCAAAACAAACCCATATGGACGGCGCGGGCCATCTGGGCAGGGGACATGCGTCTCGACGAGATTATTTCCACACTTGAGTAATGGCTGTTAACGGTTGAACCAGAGCGGGGCCTTGCAAGCAAGCAGAGTAGCCACGCCGTCGGCACCCAGGGCTGCCGCACAGTTCGGGGAGCGCAGAAGGCCATCAGCGCCACATTAGCGGTCGCGCCTCACAGTAAAAAAGGGAGCTTCGGACCCCCGTCGCATTGTGCTTCCTGGGGATCCCCACAGGCGTTTCCCTTGCGCGCGGCCGGCTGGCGGGGGTAAACTCCTTCCCAGCTGGGATCTCCCCGACTGGGCGTCAAACGCCGTAACGGGTGGGCCCGTCTGACTTCCGCGGGGCTCTCATCGGCGCCCTTGAAGAGTGCTTGGTTCGGGTCTAGCCGCGGGCAACGGAGATAGCGCGGCCTCAAGCAGGCGCGCCAGCCTCATTGACTTTGACGGCTTTGCACCGCGCGCTGACCGGCGTAGGGATTCTTTGAGCCGCAAAAGACCCTGCGGTTTTGTCTCGGTTCCGAGGCGCCGTGGGAACGTCTTCTTCGGCTTACGGCCCGGACACGAGGCCGACCTCGGCGGGTGGGCAATTATCCCGGGCTCCTCTGTGACAGTTTGGCTTGCAAACAATTGCTTGTTTAAGGCGCCGCATGGCCTGCGGGTTCTTGGAATCCGATCGCGTCGCGCACATGTTCGAGCACTGGAAAACATGGTCCCGACGTTCCCAGGCTTTAGGGATTTGTGAATGTATTTTGTTAGTCAGTGCTTGTTGCGCCGGCTGTGCTCGAGAGCCGTTGCTCGGAACTTGCGATGTGTACAGCTGGCATGACCCTCACCCCTTTGTTGTTGTATATTGTGTATTTCGGGTGAGGATTCTGCACTGTGAACTGTACTAAAAAAGATGTTCTTTGACTTTTGGTTGTTCGACTGGCCAATCCCGCACGCAAGTTCTGCTGAACGCAGTGATTGGTGAATGGATTGTCCAGTTGAGACGCAACCCGGCGGCAATTCGCCAGCTATGATTGTGGGCGGAGCGTTACGTCTACAAAATGCGGACGCAGCGCTCCAAAGGGGAGTTCTGGACCTGGCTTCGGTGCTAAGCACCATCGGCTCTGCCGAAATAGGGTCGCCCTATG